>NC_083506.1:4289924-4592954 GCF_032362555.1 Amyelois transitella | reverse complement strand
TATTTAAGAAGGTGTTTATCATAAAAGAAGCCATAAACAACACTAACTATATAATAGCGTTGGGTTGTGCTTACTTTTTTTTTAAATCATTGCCAGGTTAACATTTTAATACAGTTTTTAATCCGCAATATGGCAAAGTTTGCTACGGTCATAAGTATAACTTGAATTTTACCTCTTGATCTGGCGCCGGGATAGTTTCCAGAAAAGATCGAGCCTGCTGGAAGTGTTTGCAACCGCCAAGATAGAGGATGACAGGATTTTCATATCTGAAACAAATGGAACCCACGATTTCTATACTATTATCCTTGATCGAATCGGTAACGTTCTGGAGTAAGGTAGGCATGAGAAGAAAGATGATTTCGCTTCATACATACCCATAATACATACATACATATGGTCCCGTCTATGTCCCTTGCGGGATAAACAGAGCCAACAGTCAAGACTGAATGGCCACGTTCAGCTATTTGGCTTAACGATAGAATTGAGATTCAACTAGTGACAGGTTGCTAGCCCATCGCCTAAAAAAGAATCCCAAGTTTGTAAGCCTATCCCTTAGTCGCCTTTTACGACATCCATGGGAAAGAGATGAAGTGGTCCTATTCTTTTTGTATTGGTGCCGGGAACCACACGGCACACACATAATCACGTCTAAACGCCTCGCGGGGTAGACAGAGACAAAGCCGACAGACTTGAAAAGTCAGACAGGCCAAATTTGAATCAATAGGTAAATAAATAAATTACTTCAAAAAACAAACTACGGAAACGGTACAGCAATAAAGAAGTTGACATTACTCACTGCAACGGCTGTGTCAATTCGCAGAACTCGTGGTACTGCACCTGCGGCGGGGTCATCACGGACAGCGCCCCGAACCGGTGCTTGTACCGCACCGCCTCGTTGTCGAACTCCGATTGCGGCTGGCGGATCTTGCCTTGCAGCTTGAACGCTACAAGAGCCTGTCGACAAATGTTTATTTGTACATTCAGTCAGAAAAGTATCGGGAATGGATTATTTATTTATGGTTCCAAATTCAAATTTTTGTTTTTTTGTTGTTGTTAGATTGGCACAACTGTTTTCCATTTTGGCGCGGAGTTTGAGTTGCATCTGTTGTTTACATTAAATACAGTGCTATTTTTAGTTATATCATATCTAGTGTGTATTGCTAATTTCATAATGGATAAAAACATCGAACAAAGAGTTTGTCTTAAATTTTGCATTGCCAATGGAATATCGTGTTCGGAGTTACTGAAAATGTTACAGAAGGCTTACGGTGAATCGACTTTATCAAAAACTCGTGCTTATGAGTGGTACAAAGCGTTCAAAAGCGGTCGAGATGTGATGGAAGATTTGCCTCGCTCTGGTAGGCCATTAACGTCTGCAACTGAAGTTAACATCGCAAAAGTGAAGGAAATAGTGACTGAATATCCTCATTCAACTTTGAGAGAGATAGCCACCGAACTTTCTGTATCTCACGAGTCGATCCGTACCATTTTACCTAATAATTTGGGTATGAAACATGTTGCCGCTCGGCTAGTCCCAAAAGACCTGAATTTTTTTCAAAAACTCAATCGCATGAGAGTCGCTGAGGACATGCTAGAACGAGTCAATTCCGACCCAACATTCATGAAACGCATTGTTACTGGTGACGAGACGTGGGTTTACGAGTTTGACATGCAAACTAGTCAACAAGCTTCGGAGTGGCGCCTTCCAACTGAACCGAAACCGAAAAAACCACGCCAAAGTCGTTCAAAAGTCAAAGTCATGTTGACTGTTTTCTTTGACTATCGCGGTGTTGTGCACTCGGAATTCTTGCCGGAAGGTCAAACGATAAATAAGGAATATTATTTGAGTGTTATGCGGCGTTTAAGAGAGCAAATCCGACGAAAAAGGCCAGATTTGTGGAAAGAAAATTCTTGGATTTTGCACCATGATAATGCACCTTCGCACAAGGCCATCATTGTGAACGAATTTTTAACCAAACACTCAACAAATACCATCGAGCAACCACCATATTCACCAGATATGGCTCCAGCCGACTTTTTTCTTTTTCCTAAACTCAAATTACCACTTCGTGGCACCCGTTTTCAATCGGTAGAAGACATAAAAGAGAATTCGCGGCGAGAACTGACCTCAATTCCGGAAACAGCGTTTAAAAAATGTTTTGATGATTGGATTATTCGTTGGCGTTAGTGTATCGTTTCTAAAGGAGCATATTTTGAAGGTGATAAAATAAATTTGGATGAATAACAAACAGTTTGTGTATTATTGATCTTTTCCCGCTACTTTCTTGACAGAGTAGTATACTATACATATAGTCACGTCTATATCCCTTGCGGGGTAGACAGAGTTTAGATGTTGAATGATAGAATTGAGATTAAAACAGTGACAGGTTGCTAGGTCATCGCTCGCATCCTAAGATTATAAGCCTATCCTTTAGTCGACGACATCTTTGGGAACGAGATGAAGTGGTCCTATTGTTTTTGTATTAGTGCCGGGAACTATTTAGTTCTGTTAACTTATTGTTTTAATTTTGTCAATTATGGCATAACCTACAATCGCTGCACTAGCGGACCGATGCTATTTATTGTAATGATGAAAACACGAATATTCGACAATAATAACATATAAATAATATCGCAAGAAATTACGTTTATCGCTGCAATTATCGTTGCTATAAACAATTGACACCACATTCACTTTTTACACTTGATACTCGAGCAAAACATGTAGGTAAATATACTATAGTATAGCAGCAGTCCACGCAGACGCATCGCTCACTCAAGTTGGAGAGAGACGGATGTCGAACACTGCCGAACGCGAAGGCCGATTGTGCCTCTGTCGCTCGTTCCGCGCTCTCGCTTGCACTTCAAGCCTTACATGGAACGCCTCAGAGCGAGGTAACGCCGCACGAGTCATGTTTTTTCGTGCTTTCAGCCGGCTCAATCGAATTAATAAGACGTTGTCACGTCAAAAATCGTACCTTATGATACCCGCCGCACATGTTCTGCAACACCTGGCACATGAGCCCCTCGTGCGCGTGCGCGCGCGAGCGCTTCTTGAGCTTGCGCGCGCCGCCTCGCCGCGCCTCGCCGCGCCGCGCGCCCGCGCCCGCGCCCGCCAGCGCCTCGGCGCGCCCGAGTGCAGACACTAACCAGCCGTAGAGGAACTCGTTCAGGTACCTGTGCCATATCACTACATAGTATAAAACAAAGTCGCTATTTTAGTCTGTTTGTCTGTATGCTTAAATCTTTAAAATTACGCAACGGATTTTGATGCGGTTTTTTGTAACAGGTAGATTGATTCAAGAGGAAGGTTTTTATGTATAATTTTTTCCGAATTTTGCACCCGTGCGAAGCCGGGGCGGGTCGCTAGTATTTATTAATTTAAACTTTATGAACGTAAAATGTACACACATTTCGCGCCCGCGTCAGAAGTTTATCTTATGTTCTTCTCCGTACTCCACACCTCATCTATACATATTTAAAACTGGCTGTGCCCGCAACTTCGTCGGCATGGAATGGTTATTAAATGATAAATTGTTAGTAAATGGTATAGTAAACACAAAAACAATTTTTCAATTCGAACCAGTAAGTTCCTGAGATTAGCGCGTTCAAACAAAAGCGGTTCAGCTTTATAATATAAGTATAGATTTAATAGAGTTCATAAATCAGTCAGGTGTTTTGACCTGAAAGACGTCACACTTCACAATTACACTTTCACGTTTATAAAATTAGTACGATATGTTTGAAGACTCACCAGAATATATAGTGGTATTCGTGCACGCTGTACAACTCTAGCTCAAGCCCGGACAAAAGGTATGCGATCATGATTCTCAGCACATGGTACAAGATCCAGGTGCCGAAATACGAGCGAACGCTGGTGCCCATCGCGCTGCTTATAACCGCGTCCACGGTCTCTGCCTATTATTAATAATAAATACATGATAATTCAGTAAGTGTGTCAGTTTTGATACATCAAATCTTATGTGTACAAATAAAAGGGATTTCACTGAGACAGAAGTGAAAACTTTAATATTATGTTATAAATGTAGTGCTGTATGATTTCCGACACTTTACCATAGTACTACTCCATTTTTTCTCATGTATGTCGTAAAAGACGACTAAGCTTAGCCAAATTGGGATACTTTTTTAAGGCGATTGGCTAGCAACCTGTCACTACACTATACGAATCTCAATACCATCATTATGCTATACAGCTAACCGTGGCCTTTCAATCTTTTCAAAACGGCTTTGTCTACCAGGCAAGCAAGAGATACAGACGTGATTATATGTATAAATAAACATTTACATTGTGCACGAATTGGGATAAGTCCGCCATTGAACACATTTTTTAATTTCAGGAACTGTATAGTATCATGGTTTCATTTTTTAATGCAATAAAGATTATACAAACAAACAATCGTAATATGAATCGACGCGTGGTCCCTTACTTCGTCCTGCAGCACGGACATCTCGTCCAGCAGCAGCGCAAACTTGTCCCGTTGGCGAGCGCGGTTGTGGCCGCACACCTGCAGCAGCACAGCGAACGGGCGCACACAACGGCCCAGAAAGTTCTCCACAATGTCGCGAGTCTTAACAGAAATACATATTAAATTTGTTTTACTTTATTCATTTTGTACCTGGGTGACCAAGCGGTGCTCGGTGGACGTCAGAAAAAATCAGAAAAAGTATCTATTTTGCGTTTGCCATGGACGCGAACGTTTATTTATTTTGTACCTGGGTGACCAAGCGGTGCTCGGTGGACGTCAGAAAAAATCAGAAAAAGTATCTATACCTATTTTGCGTTTGCCATGGTCGCGAGCAACATGCATGCGATGACTGTACGATGACAAAATAAACAAACAGTTTTTAACACACCTGGGGCGTAGAAACAGTAGAAGATTTGGGCATGAAGGCCGGCGGGTTTACGAAATTCTTGACGGATTCCCTCAGGATTTCTATGAACACGTGATGCGGTCTCGGGGCTCCCGGCACGGCGTTGCCGCTCTGCGCCACGGAGGCCAATGTTGCGGGCGAGGGACTGAGATACAGCAGCTGCAAGGCTGACCGCGAGAGGATGCACGCGCGCTGACGGCTGAATTCCATGAAGAAATCCTGTAATACCATGTAAAAGTAGCATTTTTAAGCACTTTATTCATTCATCAGTCGATTGAAAGAAGAGATAAGGAACTTAGCTGAATAAATAGAAATACAAAAGCATGTTTTTAAGAATATCCTTTTCTGTTCCTGTCAATGTATCTTTTGGTCTTGCAGACAGGATGAATCAAAGCATCTTTACAAGGAAAATTGAACAATGGTATGAGATAACGTCGACGACCAAAACTTGATTAAACCAAGGACATAGGTCTATAGTTACCAGCGCGGTATGGAAGTTGGTGCACGACGTGATTTTCCACGCATGGCGTAGTCTTGCTATTTGCTCGTCAAAATACTGCAATGCCTCGGCCCGAGGTTTGATACGCGTGTACCGCGGGAAAGTGGGCGGTAGAAGGCGTTGGTTGATCATCGGCTCGAACCCCATGGGATTTGGGGAATCGGCTGGAAATATAAACATTCTTTAAACAACTAAATCCACAATTCTGGTGGAAAAGTGCCTATCCGTTAGAAAATGGATTTTTAAATATTATAATAGAGCACACAATCCACGAATACAAAACTGTTCATGCACAATGAGTTTTTCTATTAAAGGATTTAGTGATTTATTGCAATAAGTTAAGATCCATTTTTGAATGGTATATACCTTTCTTTATATAACGACGTTTAGGTTAAGTATGTAAGGCCGTTTTTTATGTTTGATTTCTGTATTTGAATCTAATATATGTCCTAAGAAGAAGAATACTTACAATTCTCCACAGGTTGTGTTCCCATATGCGCTGTCTTTATGATGACTTTCATCATCTCAGTACATCCGGTAAGCAAAGCGACGCAGTCTGCTCCCGACTGCGCCTCTTTCTTGGTGATCAACAGAAGTGCTTGATAGTACATCCTAGTGAACCGAATTCTAGCTGCTATGGCCGTCCACACGCTGAGACCCTATAAATAATCTTATTAAACCACAGTCAAAGGGTTGCAGTCACCCATAACTGAAACCAAATTTCCCCAAAAAAAATTAAGTAAAATATATATGCAGAAAGTGAAAAAAAATTGTTTTTGTAATACTATCTGTAACTTTGTTATGTACAACCAACAAAACGAATTTTCCACGCCTGTAAAATACTGTAGGTACTATATTTTATTTAAGAAGTACTCTATTACAAACCTTTTTTTGGAAACTCATCCTATTTAAACTTTAAAGATAAAGCAATGTTCAATTAAACACTTACCTCATCCTCAGTGGATCTGGCCTTTTTATTGTATTCTTCCTCCTGTTCCCGGAGCAGGGCTATACACTTCTGTTTATTCACCTCCAGGCTTGCGTCATAGGTGTTACCTGACTGCGGGTTCGAACCCAAACGATAACCATATCCCATAGGTTGAAAATCCTCCTCTTCAAATACTTGTGCTCTGTAAAAGTTTTGCCAACTTAAAACATTCTCATTTGAAGAAATTTATATAATTCACTGTTAAGCCCAGGGCTTCATTTTTATTTGAATTTTCAGCGTGGCATTGGGAGGCCAAAAACTAGTCTCTTTTAATATGTCTATGTTCATTAAATTACCACACCATCATATTCCCAAAAAGAAATAATTCAATCGAGACACTTACTTATTAATACATTCTCTTATGCAATCCAGCAGCTTATGCACTGCAATACAGTAAGCTTTCAGTGCCTTGTTCACAATCAGATGCGGTTGGTGCAGATATAAGTTTGTGAATACAGTCTGAGCGAGCGAGTGGCCTTCTAACCATGACACTATGCAGGCCATGGTGGCATCAATTATGCCAATCAGCTCGCTTGGCTCTAAATCATCGATCTTGAGTTTGCCGGCCTGTAAGGAATTTTATATTCATTAGGCTAACCTTTGTGAAGATACACTTACTTAAGCCATAAGTAACAACACTCAAAAGTCACACTTAGCTGGACGGCCCAATTGAGATGTAGCACAAATTTGTATAAATCTGGTTTGTAATTCGAAATTCATCAAAACTTAAATTAACAGTTTACTGAATTTAACAGTACTTAAAATAATATTCCTGTGTTGTTCCATTTCACACAACAATTTTTTTCAAATCATTTGGTTTCAGATTCACAGTTTAAACTTCAGGCATTTTAAGTGTTAAAAACTGTAAAGCTGTCTCACCACATACCTTTAAGAAGCAATAGTTTAAAATTGATTGTTATTGTACAATCTAAGGAATAATTCTTTCTTTACAAATATTTTTACTTCCAAGTCTGTTAACAACAGAGAAACATGGTCATCTCTTCTTAATAACTAATACCATATTGTGAAGTATCTGCAGATGTCTGTAAATATGTTATAATCACATCTTCATACCTTACTAGGCAGACAGAACTAACAGTCTTGAAAAGACTTTAAGTTGTGTGGCTTTATGAGGACTGTACAAGGAAAATTATTTTTAAACAAAAATAAAAATACAATTACTGTACAAAATGTTACCTCAACAGCCTGCTGGAAATTGAGTGGTTTAGGGTTCCCGCGGTTGCACAACATACCCGCATCCATTTTGGGATCCATCATCTCAATTGCTGACATAGCTTCAAATAAACCAAATAATTGGCCATCATGAAGTAATTCCCCAAGGTGTAGATCTGGAAATAAAAAAAAAAACATAACTGTAAAGAAACAAACCCACTATATTTCTATACAGAGGCTTCTTACCTGATCTTTTAATAGAGATTGAATGAAAAAGGAGCTTTAATTCTGACTTTCCCTACAAAGTACAGTCAGCTAACTGATAAGTATGAAATTGCAAAATATTTTACAATTGCACTTAAAATTTCTTAAAACATTAGATGTGTATCTCAATTTTGCCTGAGACACCAATAAATAAATATATACTGGACATATTACACAGATTGAGTTAGCCTTAAAGTAAGTTCAAAACTTGTGTTACAAGGTACTAACTCAATGATACTATACTTCATATTAAATAGATAAACATCCAATATTCAGGCCAATCAGAAAAAGTTTATTTGTCACCATGCCCTAGCCAGGATTTGAACCAGGGACCTCTGGTTCATATGCAAGTGTACTACTATTACGTCACAGCAGCCCACCATATATACATTAGTGTAATATAAAGTCCAAATCAGTGACAATTATATAGCACCCCGGTGCGACACTGTCACTTATGCAAAAACACAATTTAAAACTCTAACATCCCATAACATTGTCATATTTGAAGATTTTTACAAGATGAATAGCTTATACTGCGGTAACTATGTGTACTACAAAAGTAACGTTATTGCACCAAGTTAAGGGAAGCATTAGGAGAGTTATTACATATGTAACTCATTTTTGCAATTTTTGCATAAGTGACAGTTTCGCACCGGAGGTGCGATATAATCAAAGAATATTATAATGCAATCTGTTTTCCAAACCTGTCATAGGTGTAGTATATAGACAACATAAATGTTGTTGCATTAAAAAGTTAATACTCTTAGTCATGAACAGAACTAGCTCAGAAAATTTGGCTTAAGGTCAATGTATTTTACTTCATTGAAAACAATATTTACCTTGAATGCTTTGGAAGAATTCTGAAGTTACGTCAACCCAATTATAGATGACTTCAGGAGATCCTGAGAAGGATGCCATCGCCCTAGAATAGATTTATAAAAAGAGAAGATAAAATATGTCCTCAGATTAATGTATTATGGGTATTCTTAGCTGATAAGAAAAGGAATGGTTACCAACAAAAGCAAAACATATAAAAATTGGTAAGGATGAGAAAACTTTTGTTACAAAAAATATTTTTATCTTACATAATCCTGAAATACACCAGAAAGATTATAACCAAAATTCTCCATAAAGCAAAATGTATGATTTATATTTAAAAATAAAACATACTAAGTATTAAGAAAATATTAGTAGGTATGGTATTTGTAAGAGTGAATATACCTCCATAATAGAATCAACACCATCATCTTACGGTTGGTGGGTAAATAATAAAAAAAATGCATTCAAGAAGCAATCAATAAAAACACTACGAAGCGATTTAAAAGGAAGTACAAAAAGATATAACCTATATTTCACGGGAATAAAATAAATATTTGCGGCCAGAATCTCATGCACAAATTTACTAACCCGTCACCGTCATAATAGTCATCCGTATCACCCATTTCCTAAAACGAATTCGAATGATTGGATCTATAGATTTTAAATAAATACAATCACCATTTAAACATACATAATGTAACAATATTTCACAAAATCGGCGCTGAATTTATAACACTCACCTAGTGTTCTGCAAAACTCACAGATGTAAATTTATTTATTCCCTCAACTTCTCAACAAAACATTTTTATAAATGACAGTGAGTGACAGCAAAAGAGCGTGAGGAAAAACTCTGAAGAACTATCATAATATGGAAATGCTGTAATTGTTCAACTTGACTCAGAAATAACAATGAAATATCTGTCTCTTTCTCACACAACAGTGGTTTTACGGGAGAAAAAACGTTTACAGTCTTTCATCAGCGCTCTCTTCATTGGCTTCGATGTACTTTTGCTGCCGCAGACGCCATCTAACTCTCTGGGAACCGTAACTACATGTTGGAAGTTGTCAACGTAAAGTTTTAACATTTTTACCGTATTTATCGAATTCGTATGAAGCTGTGCTTATATTAATCGAAAATAAACTATAAGATAAAGTGTTCTATATCATATTATGGCCTAAACAAAAGCTTTGTTTATTTAGGTATGCAGGAAAAGTTCATGCTTAAGGCACTTCCATATATATTTTCGATATAGATAGTTCTTCAGAGTATTGAGTACCTATTAATCAGTACTACAATTGCAATTTACAATGACAAGTCCACGTCACGTCAGAATTGTGTTTTGTTTTCAATTCGGTATTGATTTCCTCTCAAAGTTGCCGTTAAACCCTGTCCAATACTCCATAATAACTCAAAAGGAAAACTTCCAGCAAGGCAGAGTAAAAAAAAAGAGAGCAAGAAATTATAATCAAGTTTTCATCAAACCAAGGCTTGAATAACCCTTAAAAATTTATAATTATCGTAATTATTGTCAAACAGGGTGACTGTTAAAAGTACCGTTATGCTGTGTAACGATATTTTTGGTCAGTAAAATTAATGGCAAGAGGTAAGGTTAAGACTATTTAAAGTATTTTTATTGTATTTACCGGTAAATTCATATAACGTTACTGATGATATTAGTTAACAGTAAAAGGTATGGATTGTATCGTTACGACTGTTTTCGTTGATTTAATGACGGATTCGCCGTGAACACTTGTATTCGTGTGGCGTATCGTTCAGTTGCGTTGCGACAAATACAAACTTAAGGTACCTATATTTTATAAAACAGAACAGATTTTCATTTTACATAATAGTAACGATATTTATAACGCTAATTGATAACGTTATTTATAATGTTAGTTAGTATCGCTATTCTTAACGATTATTGGTAACGATATATAACGTAATTTAATATCGTTATAGGTAGGTATAATGTTTTAAGATTACATTACCGATATCACGCCTATAACGGTTTCAGTCATAACTTTTTGTTATTAATATTATTTACCGTTACTTAAAATGGTAATTTGGTAACGTTAACAAGCCCTGCATCAAACTCTTTCTTCTCCACATTTAACTCTTTAGTTATTATATATTAATATCTGTACATTTAACTCTCAATGAGCCTGAAGGTATGTAGCTGTGGATAGATATATAGAACTGTGAAAAGATACTAAGAAAGAAGTTGGTTTGAAGTACATAATACTGTCCTATTGTACCTACCTACAAAATGCACGGGAAAATTTCAATTACTTACTAAATAAATTTATTCTCTACTTGTAATTATTTGCCCACGTCACCTAATATAATGTAGATAACATAAATTTGTTTAATTAATTTGACTAGTGAATCAGAGATACGCTAACGCTATAACGGAGATGAAACTTAATTTCACTAAAATAATAAAACAAAATAATTAAATTAAATATATTTAATGCTCATATTGAACATGGAAGTCGTTTGCTGTATAGTTTCTGTGACCGGGTCATATACATCAACCCCCGGCTGGGTCGGCGTGGTTGTTCCGTCTTCTGTCAGGACGTTTGTTTGGTTGCTGGGCTTAGATAGACTGACTCCATTGAAACCCATGTCCATGCAATCAAAATGGAGAACCTGGAATTTTTTAGCATTATATTAGTAGAATCAGGCAGTTTCTTAGTTCTTGCTAAAATATTTGTGTGTCTTATTGTACTTTTATTTATCAGTGTTTATTTTCGCAGAGGTGACCTGCTAGGGAAAACAGCCGGGACGAACAGTAAGTAGAGATAGACTAGCTGTGCCCGAGACTTAGTCCGCGTGGAATAGTTATTTTGGGCATCATTGAAGCCCTCAAGGATGAAAAATTTTCCTCGTTTCACATTTTCCATTATTTCTTCGCTCCTAATGGATGCAGCGTGATGTTATATAGCCTAAAGCCTCCTAGATAAATGGTCTATTCAACGCAAAAACAATTTTTCAATTCGAACCAGTAGTTCCTGAGATTAGCGCGTTCAAACATACAAACTCTGCAGCTTTATAATATTAGTATAGATACACTATATTGCTCAACATAACTACATACATACATATAGTCACGTCTATATCCCTTGCGAGGTAGACAGAGCCAACAGTCTTGATAATACTGATAGACCGCGTTCAGCTGTATAGCTTTATGAATTGAGATTGAAAGAAGAAGAGTGGAATCCCGATATTAGATACACCAAGAAACAAACAAACAAAGTACTTAGATTTAAATGAAAATAATAAATACGACGGAAAGGATAAAACTTACTGGGACAAGATCCCATCAACTAGGACAATTGAGACGAATCCCATAGAGAACCTATTTATAGCTTCCGCCCGATATTTTCTATAAAGTGTAAAGAACACTTAGAAGGTGTCGAACTGTGTGAATAGAGTCTGAAAGGCCTACATCAAAACGCTGTCAACATGGAAAGATAAAGGGTAGGTACTTACCAAAACTGGAGCTTTATCAACCCTTGTGTCCATATCCATGCACATGTGCAACATTTGCTGCACAATGTTTATGTCGTACAGCCGCACACACATGTCGACGAGGCCCGGCGGTAGGTACGGCACCGGAATTGGCACGCAGAATGGTGGAGGGTTACGGGCTAGGAAAGATTTTAAATTTTTCGTTAGTATAGGTTGTATGTATGTGAAATGTATATTTGACATACGTATAACACGCCTCTTTCCAGGAAGGGCAAACAAAGACTGCATCTTTTGCAAGTCTCGAACTTACTCTGGATTGGCTAATTTTTTGTGATTTGTCCTATCTTAAGATATCTTTAGTAAAGGATTTATTGTTTCAGAACGGCTTACCCCAAATCATTTTCGGCTAAACTAGGTACGCGTAATATTTGATCGAGCAAACGAAGCGGGTAAGGAAAATCATCATCTTGGGGCGAAAATAAAGTTTTTGTGTGTATGTATGTTTGCAACGCGATAACTATCGAACCGCTGGTTTGACTTTGATTAAATTTAAAAGGTAAATATAGGATCTGTCAATAGAATTTTTAAATACAAAATCGGTTCAGTCGTTTTTGAAATATTCACTAAGTCGTTTTAGTCATTTAAGATAACTCAGTTCGTAAAATAAAATAATAAAATATGCGTAAGTATCATGTTATGTCTCTCTACTTGTCAAATTCTAAATTCAAATGCCGTTTCCTAATTCAAGCTCAACTCCAAAAAGAAAATAGAAATTCTTAAGCGACTGCATGACATTGTCTTTTTATTCATGACATAAGGACCGCATAAATTAAACAAGAAAGGTACCTAGTTAAAGTTACGAAATGCTATTGTTACATACCAGAGAAGGAATTTCGATAGACACTATCGTTGTTCATTTTCACTTCCAAATCCAGGACAGAGTCTGTCGGCTCGTATGTGAAGATTGCGCATGCTGAAAAGAAAATGAAAAATCTGGAACTGATCTACTCTATAATTTGCATGCTCTCTCTATAATTCCTTACGGGGTAGACAAAGACAACTATTCACTATCTGAATTAAATATATCCAGTTGAACCTACCTACAGCATCGCCCGTGCTATGTTACGGGGGCTTGACTGATAGGTTCTGTCTACCCCGTAATGATGTTAAAATGCCCGATAAAAAATACGTAATGGGCATAAAAGCATGCAAGGCTCAAATTCGACTCTTTTCTGAGTAATTAATGTTAATTGCTTATGTTGAGGGAAAACATTGTTAGGAAACCTGCACATTTACGCAACTGGTTGTCCCAATATGGCATAGATCCCTATTAAACTTACGGTCAAATGGGAGTCGCTCCGTATAATATAATGACTAGGTGATTACCATTTGACAATGATCGTAAATTGGGTTATTCACGCTATCCACGATCTAAGTGGATATGGCCGGGGCCAACGCAGAAGGAAGAAATACATGTTTTATATAAGGATAGGTGACCAGTTACGCTCCACTACTACGTCCCAGTAAAGCTGCTCGTACCTGCTAAGCACCAAAATGCTTTTTCTCAGACGCAAGTACTTACTTCTTCTATCGAAGTTAAATGATTCGATTCGTATTCCTGTGCAACACGAGCACTTTAAGCCTTCACAAATGCACCTCCCGCCGGTAAATGGAAGCCTCAGTAGCCACCCGGGCTTGTACCACGGCCGGGGCATCATGTTACGTATGGTCTGTAAATTTATAACGAAAAAAAATGTTTCTGTACATAAAATATATACATACATATATACGTCACATCTATATTTCTTGCGGGGTAGACAAAGCCAACAGTCTTGAAAAACTGGAAGGCCACATTCATTAAATACATATAAGTATTTAAAAAATAATAATTTGTAACGATGAAGATAAAGTAGTAGAGCATGAAATTAAAAAAAAAACGTCTTAGCACAAACGAATCAGCCGTTTAAACATTTTCTAATGAGGGAGATTTAAAAATCGAAGATCACTCCAAATTCTCTCTAGAACGGGATTTTATTTAATTGTATGTCTTCAAATATGGGTACCAACTGAATTAATAAATCCAGAATCATAAAGTTAAAAGACGCATCCCGGACTTATTTCCAGATAGGTGAGGATGTAACCTGGGATTAGTCATACTGAAATTATTTGTAACATTATAACAATCGGTATTATTTGTGCATTGAAGAAGAAGTGTCTGGAAGGCAGCTGACGAAACTTTGGCATATTTAAGCCATGTAAGAAATATTTACAGACCCAGAGAATATTGAAGTGGTTCAATGAAGAAAAGGCGAGATATCCCATCTATCCCGTATTTTCAGTAATTACATACTCTCTAGATTTACATACTCTCATCTCATTGACTTAGTTTGATGAAACCTGATTAAGTTAAATAACCTTACTTTTTCATCGTTACGTTTCAGTTAATTTTCTATGTAAATATAAGTATTTTGTGTGCAATGTTTTTGTAAATAAAAGAAATAAATACATACATACCTCATTTGTATTAACATCATAATATATTGAAAAGTCTGCTACATCCATCACATTTTCAGATTTACTTCGTTTCGTTAGGAAGTCCGTTAGTTTATTCCTTGATAATCTGTTTTGTTTGTGTGCTATTGATGTACCTGTAATTATTCATATTCACTTACATATTATATTCATAACAAAACCTCTTAATATAAAGCACGTATTTGTTAAGGTGCATTGGATGTTTGCACTATACTGCATCTTTAAAAAAATTATATTTGCAGGAATAGATCTTTCATAAAATAAAAAATTACCTTTTGTATACCAACATTGATAAGTTTTAATATTGTCTACCATAAATTAGAAGAATCAAAAGTACTCTAATAAATACCTAAGTGATCTGAAAGACTTATTTGTTAAAACGAGTACCTCACAAATATCAAAAACGCTTACCTATGACACACGCAACACAACACGTAACAAACAAAACCGAATTTGTTTTCATTTTCGTTTCTGCGAAAGTTGTTATTGTCTCTAGGGATACTATACAAATGACCGCGCGTTAACTAACTATAACAGTTACTGCAAAGGTTTAAAAATGATTTGTATTCACGTAATGCCGTGCCGGTATTGCGGGACTTTCTACGGAGAAAACCTGAGCGCATCGGTTCGGTACGGGCGCATTGCTGCAATCTTCTTCAATTTCACGCTGGATGATACTTCCACACGCTAATATTACTGGAGGGGTGATTTTCAGTAAGTAGTGAAAGTAAATAACAGTATAGTTCTCGGGAAATAAATATATTTATGAATGACCTAAAAGATATAATTATGACTCCTCATGACGTATAATCAAATACATTACACTGATCCTTTCATTAGACTTAGATGATGCAAAAAGTAACGTAGTGAACTACGTATTTAGCATATTTAAAGACAAAAATAAAAAATAAACATTCAAAACAAAGCCTGGTGTCCATTTTTTTTTATTGAACATCAATGCACTAAGTTATATTATTCAGTTTCTGCTCTATGAGTCCACTATCAAAAAGATTTCCTAACGATGTGTGTTTTGCCTATTGTTTCTGTCTTTTCATTTATCTGTCGAACAAATCTAATAGCGATTTAACAACGTTCTCGTCGTAATCTTCAACGTCGTCTTCTCCAGCATCAATAACTGCATCATAACCGCCTTGTGGGTTCACCACGACGAGACCATCGCTCTCGCCAGGTTTCACCATGGCTATTCCGTTAGATCCCATCCTGAAATAGAATTAACTACTTAGATTAAATAAGACTTATAACAACCCCATTCAGTACAGTTTCGCAACACTATTAAGGAATTACAATGATATTTAGGCATCAATGCAAACGAAAAGCTTCGCTGCTTGAATTATAAGTATGGTTAATTAAATAACAATAGAAAGTTACTTAATATTCATCTAGCATTTTTGGTTACAAAACAAAAATAATACATCATAATACAATTAACACCCACCTTAAACAGTCAAATGCCATATTAAATAACGGGAATGATCGCCAAACTCCATTCATTGACAAGCAAAAGTGAAAGTTTCTTCCTGGGAAGTAAACATCATAAAATTTCGCACACACTTTCAAGTTCGGTAGCCTTGGCGGACTTATACATATCGGCTGAGGGTTTTTACCTGGAAATAGAAAAAAAACGTAAACATCCGCGGTATTACACGTTGCGCTTCAAATTAAAACATCGTAATGAGTTTCATTACCGTGAAATTAAAGATGTAAGCTTCATCGGTTCGTTTATACTAAAAACTGAAAGAATTGCAATTACCTGACATGGAATTTTCGTAAAGGATCCTATCATTGAGCGACATGGCGACATCAAAAGCAAAGTCTCCCGGCGTATACGTGACCTTCATACAAGCTTTTTGATTGAATAAGTCCAGAACATAGCCCGTACAACATTTGCAAACACCCATAGCACAGGAACAAGGGCCGAGTCCCGTTGATTCAGACGATGAAGACGATGTTGAATTCTGGGAAGTTTGTTCCGTTTGCTTTCCTCTATGTCTGGCATATTCCCACATAGGTGATCGTAACTTCAAACGGTCTAACAGTATCAATGAACTATCAGGCACCTCCATGTGGTGCATTTTGTCTTGTAGTGTCTTATTAAAATCACGATTTCCTAGAACAGGTAATTACTTAATTTAATAACAATAGCTCTAATCTTTCCTTAAAAAGAATCTAAAGCGTAACTCACCGGTATCGTTGTTGTATGCGCGTGTTGGGCTTGCAAAATAGACCATGTATATTAATAAGTATTTTTTTATACACTCCTTCATAGTGACCGTTTATTTAGCAGCAAAACTGCACGTGCGCCGGTTGTGTGAGTAAAGCAGTCACTCCAATTCGCTTGCTGAGATTCGAACCGGTTCAATGGGCAGCGATCTTCACAACACCTACTTTCACATCGATAATGGAAAATCTTTTAACAAATAAATAATTCTTTAATGATTATTTTTTCTACATCACTACATTTAATAAATTATAATACTTAATGGTAATAAAATAAATAATCCATATCACAAAAAAAACTTAGTAGTAAGTAAGATAATACAATTTTTTTATCGTCCCTGTCCAAATAATTGACTACTTTTTACACAATTATCCGAATACAGGACATTACTTTTGTGTTAATATTCTAATTAGTTCAACTTTCTTCCATCAAACAAGTCTCCAACGGCATCGCCAATCGCTCCAAAAGGCCCATCGTCATCGTCATCATCATCATCAGAACCTCCACCTCCGAAGATTCCACCCTCTTCCCCTAGAACAGCTCCGGCTACGTTTCCCAAAATGCCACCGCCATCATCGCTGCTGCTTCCGCCACCACCGCCTCCGAACAAACTGACGGGTTTCGGACCAGACGAAACTGGCTTCGGTTTTAGACCTGTTTGTATTCCTTTTGTTCCTAACCTAAAATAAAAAAAATATGGATTGAATACTACGACTTTCGGACCTGATGTAAGAAAATCCTGTTTAATTTTTTTAACTAACATAAAGTTATGAGTGCTACTTTTTCTTTCAAACCAATTAATTTCAAAAATTGTGATGGGTAAAGGGGTTTTATCATACAGTTTTAGCCACCGGAAGAAATATCTACCGTTACATAAATATAATCATCAAATTTCTGCTACATTGTAGAAAATATGTGCACGTAAAAGTAACACACATCACTTACCCGAAACACCTGAATGAAGCCGAGTAAACCGGAAACCCGCCAATGTTTGCATCGATATCCAAACAGGCGTAAGCGTTTCTGTTGCGTATCCTGATATTTGATATTTCTGCACAAATTTCTACAAACGGAGCCCTTCCCGGATTGAAACATATTGGCGGAGGATCACTTGCTAAAATATAAATGAATATATATAACAAATATATAGTCATTTCAGTAAAATATGCAAAAAAGCTACTGTACAGAATGTAGTTGTAACAAGATAAACATAACGTTACCTGAAACTCTTCTACGGACAACGGTTCTATTGTTAACACTTAGTCTTACATCAAAAACAAAATCTTCAGGGATAAATGAAATATTTCCACATGCTTTCATATTAAATCTCTGTAAAATAGCACCAGTACAACATCCACATTCGCCATTTCTGCAAGCGCATGGAAACCGAAACACTTGCCCCGTTACTTCTTCAGGTGCTGGTGTAGTTGTTGTAATTATTTCATCTTCTACTGTAGTAGCATTTGCTACCACAGTGTCGTTGGCTACAACCGGGTCTTCCACTATAGGATCACTTTGCACAGTGGTCTCTTCTACTTGAACAGTTTCTGTTGTATCTTGTAGATCATCTTCATCAGCTTCAATATAATCTTCTTCACTTTGCACATGAACCGGTACTACAATGGTAACAGGTGACTTTAAGACTGGAGTGGGACGTAATGCTTGACGCCATATTGTTTGCGGAATTCTGATTTCAAACGGATCATAGGGTCTGTCTTCTTTTAAAAAATATTCACCTTGAAATAGAGGAAAAAAAAGTTTACAAACCGCAAAACGTAAATAAACGTTAGAGTGTTATTTTCTTTATCCTTAACTACAGTATTACTTACCTGAATATCCAGTGCACGAGATAAAACAATAAATTAAAAGTAATAAAATCTGTATTGAAAACCTCATGTTAAAAAATATATATAATAAATTTATAAAATATTACAGGACCTACGCTTGACTTTACTGAACAAATTGTAAGCAGTCAAGTTACCTACGAGTATTTAACTGCCCACTAACAATGTGCCAATGCTTATTTAGCGTCAGACTTAATGTAAACAAGTTTTAAATTTTAATGTCACCTTTAGAGAAAGTTGGGACTCAAAACTACATTAACAATTCCAACTTTCGATACGTGTACTAAATTTTAGTTAGACATCTATAGACAGCTATAGGCATTAAGTTATAACGATATACCTGGAATGATCGATAAATGACAAATTATTTACTAATTATTTACTAATTTATGACCCATAAAGGTCTGGTAAAGAGTAGAGTATATAATTATGATATTTTATGCTGTGATACGACTACAGCAATAGTTAATAAGAGATATGTTTAAAATAAACTATTTTTAGTGCCGTGTGGTTCCCGGCACCAATACAAAAAGAATAGGACCACTCCATTTCTTTCTCATGGATGTCGTAAAAGACGACTAAAGGATAGGCTTACAAACTTGGGATTCTTAGTTAGGCGATGGGCTAGCAACCTGTCACTATTTGAATTTCAATTCCATCATTAAGCCAAATAGCTGAACGTAGCCATTCAGTCTTTTCAAGCCTGTTGGCTCTGTCTACCCCGCAAGGGATATAGACGTGACCATATGTATGTATGTAAACTATTTTACATATACCTATAAAATGTTTATATACTTAGTAACTTATTGCCTGCCATGGGAGGACTTAAAAATAGGACTCATTTGTAGCATTGATTTCTATCCAAGAAACCGTCACAAAACAAATACCAAATTGTTTCAAAATAATTAAAGAATTTCAAACATATTTTGATGATTATCTTAACCTCTGAACCCGAGACTATAATCAAAAATACGGTTTAGTGTGAAAATATTTTTTAAGTAGATATTCGTTGATAATAGCAGCGATTTATGTCAAAGTGACTTCATACGAGTATTATCTATTGAATGTCGTATACCAGACTACTAAAATACCAGAATAGTAATAAATGTTACACTCAAAATTACTAAATCATGTCGAGACACAAGAAGCCTACTGTAAAAACTTTGCTTAGTGAAGTATCTATTTATATGTTTGTACGTCCAAGATATGATAATATTGTTATAATATTATTTTATAACTACTAGGAAAAAATGTTTCCTAATCAAGAAGATAGGTAATAGCCTTCTAACCTTAATAACAATTTTACCATATTATTATGTACTTTTTAGTCTAGCAAATCGAAATAACTCATCTCAATCGCTATGCAGATTGCTTTTATTTAACATTAGCATTTGCCCGTAGCTTCACTTGCGTTCTATGCATGTTTATATAGAATTCGACTTTCGGTTCTTAGCCCAGCGGGCACCACGCCCAAGTATACTATAATTTCTACTGGTAAAACCTAAGGGTTAATAAAGCCCAATACTAGAATATGGTTAGAATAAGACCACTCCATCTCATTCCCGTTCAGTTCTTTGAATATTGATGTGATTATTTCACGAATGTTTTAGTGTTGTGAAACTAGTTTCATAAATACTAAAACAATTTGTCATCATGCCTTTTCTCATTTCCAGGTTTTGTTTTCAATATTACATTGCGATGAATTTATCTGTCGATCCATTCGTGAATTTTCGCATAGATTGGTATTGTGGAGTAAGAAAAAACATTAATAACTACTCATACTTTTTAATAAGAGTAGCTGCGTGCACAAGCTGAGAGGAAGAAGACAAAATATATTGTATGCCAGCTGATTTTTTCTTGTATATTTAATCAACTTGGGACTACTAACTGTATCTTTTTGAATCTCAATTCCATCATTTTGCCTTTTCCGAGTATTTTGGACACTGTTATCTCTACCCATAGAGGGACAAAAACTTGATAACTATGTTTATGCGTAGGTTGATTAAATAATAAAACCACATTGCAATTTAACAATTTGTTATCATTTAATGCCTATAAATATGGGAGCACTTAATGAATTAAACTATTTACAGACAATAAATAAACATGAAGAAATAAATAGCCTTATTTACTAAAACTAACTAAGTATATGCTATGACAGACGTCATACTTGAGGTTCAGACCACTCGCCACGCATCATCTTGTTTTGTCTTCTCCTGTGTTTCTTGTTTTGTTTGCCGTTATCCAGTCCAATAAAAGATTCCAGTGAGTCTAACCCTATAACAGAGTAATCTTCATCTTTTTTACCATCTCGCACTTTTTTATTTCTATTATTTTTGTTATGCTTGTTATTGTTGCCAAAAATTCCTAATTCTTGTCCGACGGTTTTGCCTATTTGATCTAAATTTAATACATCCAAATCATCTAAGTCGTAGTCATTATTGCGGCTTTTCTTCTTCGGTTTTAAACTTAACCCCTCATAAAAATCATTAGGTACAGCTGCATTCATAATATGAGCACGACTTTCATCAGCTGATGTTTCATCCTTATTGACGTTATGTTCCTCAGATTGTGAATCTAAACTGTGTACTATTTGAATCATTTCATCACTGTTGGGAACAGGAGTGACGAGTGGCACCGTAGGTGGTACTTTTGTGATTGTTTCAATTTTTTCGTAATTCAGTTGCTCGTTCTCAACGGCCATAATTGATTCTTTACCTGTGTCTGAAGTTATTGGCTTAGCAGGCATTACTGATAACTGGCCGGTTATATGTGCGAGAGACATTTCTAAACCAGGGTCTTCGAAATTAGTTACACTTTTTATGGTTGTTGCAGATGCAGTAGTTGCAGGTTTTTGTGTTACGAAAGCAATAGGTTCAAAAGTTTGATCTTGAGCTGTAGATATCATATCATTTCGTGCAGGAACTTGAGTACTCGAGGATATTGCCACAGATACAGCTTCTGTAGATGACATTACCATTGTTGATGTAGTGGGACTATCAATTAAAATGGGGGTTGTTGGTTTTCTAGTCGGTCGTCTGCCTGGTTTTCTGGTGGGTCTCCTATTGCCTGAAGGTCTTACTCGAACTGTAGTGGGTTTTGCTGTGCCTGTTGTTCTGGGAGTTGTCGACCTAGTCGGTCTCCTCGTAGGTCGACGCGATGGTCTAGGCCGTCTTGTGGTCGTTGAAAGAGTAGTCGAAGTTGAAGGAGTAGGAGCCGGAGCTTGTTTTTTTCTATGTTTATTTGGCTTTTTACCACCAGAGGTTCCGAAGAGTCCTCCCAGTAAATCTTCAGATAGAAGACTGAAACCAGTATAGTCTGCACTTTCGACGTCATTTACAGCTTCTAGAAAAATACATTTTATTTATATTACATTTATTACATATTTATTTTAACCGACAAGATTGCATGACGAGAGTTATGAATGTGGAAGAAGCGAAATTAGAATGCAGGGATTGTGGCAAGTAAAAAGTTGTACTCTCTGCTTACTCCTTTGGGAAGGAAGCGTAATTGATGTATGTCTGTATTTATGATTAATGAATAAAATATTTTTTTGAAGTTACTTGATAGTCTATAATTGCTATGTTGTCTTAATTCATATGCGAATTGAAATGAACAACTCATCACTATTAGTAATCAATTACTTACCATCATCATCATCGTCGTCGTCATCACCAAGATCAAAGTCTACATCGTCGTCATCATCATCATCGTCGTCGTCATCATCTTCTTCCCTTTCATTTTGAGGAACTAAGGGTAAGGGGTCTGCTTGTTCAGAAGTAACTCCTCTGGGGCCGAATTTGAAACAAGACACTCTGACGGCTGCTTCGACAGCGCTCTTGGACTGTAGTTCTAGCCCAAGGCACGCTCTGAAATCTTCCCCTGCCCGGGCGATGTTGTACACTCGTCCACAGAATTTCGATATTCCTCCAGGAAGTGGCATGCATACTGGACTAGGTTTTTTGCCTGTAAATATTTATTACCACTAGTTAACATGTTTATTACAACAAAGTGAACTTATTTTAGTGTGGTGCCGTGTGGTTCCCGGCACCATTAGCAAAAGAATAGGACCACTCCATCTCTTTCCCATGGATGACGAAAAAGGTGACTAAGGGATAAGGGATATAAACTTAGGATTCTTCTCTCAGGCGACAGGCTAGCAACCAGTCACTATTTGAATTTCAATTCTATCATTAAGCCAAACAGCTAAAAGAGGCCAGTCTTTTTAAGACTGTTGGCTCTGTCTATCCCGCAAGGGATAAAGACGTGATTATATGTATGTATGTCTGTATGAACTTATTTTAATAATTAATGAATAGCTACATAATGCGCACTAAAATTATATATTCGTAAGGAATTTTAAATTTTTTTTAGTGGGCACTAGATCGATAACACATTTCAATGCACACAATACGACAGCTTTGACCGTTAAAAAAATACATTCATTTCCGTATAATATCTGCGAAAAGGATGTTGAACATATTAGAAAACATATATTACGTTTATGTGTATGTGTAATACTTTTAAAGATACGAGTAATTAAAAGCATCCCTGAATGTAACATACATGAATATACATAATACCAGATAACTCTCAAATGTAAAAGTAACAACTTATGAAAGATTTTTGATAAGTATGCATTATTAGTGAACAAAAAGGTCACACACACACACACACACATTATCTATATATATAAAACTCTTCCGTTACTGAGTGACTGACTGACAGACAACGCACAGTCGAAACTACTGGTCGTAGACAGCTGAAATTTGGAATGTAGGTTCCTTGGGATATGTAGGGGAGCACTAAGAAAGGATTTTTGGAAATTCAACCCCCAAGGGGGGGAAAAGGGGTAAAAACATTTCTATGAAAAATCTTATTCCTTGGGTTTATAAACTTGAAACTTGGCATGAACACGTACATAGGCAAGTAAATATGTTTGACATTATAAGTTTTTTCAAACTACCCTCCAATCGTGATTTAGGGGGTGCGATTGGGTGACTGATTTATTAACGCACAGCCGAAACCGCTCGGTATAGGAGTCTGAGATTTTGAACAGAGGTTCCTTTAGTAACATAAGTGAGCACTAAGAAGGGATTTTTGAAATGTCAACCCCCAAGGGGGGGAAACGGGATAAACTGAGCCGGGGCTGCGGGAAAGTTCTAACGAGATACCGTGGCCCCAGAACGCAAAGGGCAACTGAAGGAACGAGGTGGGTTTTAGTCAGTAAAAGTCTGACACTCCCTTCCGTTCCACCCAGAGCGGGAGAGGTCATTTGATGATTTCCCATCCTTAAAAAAAAAAGACTGTGTATGACAACTTTCAGTCGTCTCTTTAACATACATAATAACATACATAATTATGTACATACATGCATAACAATAATAACATCACGCCTTTAAATCCCTATTTTGTGTTAACACTACCCATACAAACAGCTAAAAGGAAACAAGTGAAGAGACGAAATTTGTCCGCATCCATTTTCACCTTAATTCTTAACGTTAATGAGATTTACTTTTTATTATCAGGTCAACCTAATAGCCTCACATGTACGTATAACTTCGTAAGAATTTTCTTTCAACTCCTAACCGTTGAGGAGTTGTACCTTCCATCATCAGCTCATTCACATGGGATGATGACTATCAGACGCAAATACTTAAACAGATCTATGAAATAAAAAACGTAATTGCCTGTAAATTTGAGGTTTGCCCTTGATTTCCCTGGAATACCATCATCAGATCCTGACTAGGTAACAACGGGACCAACTTGAAAGTATACTCTACCGAACAAAAAAAGAATCACGTAAATCGGTCCATAAATCTCGGCGTAATCGGTATGCATAAATAAAACACCCGAATTTTATATATAAAAGCGAAAAACACTCACTTAGGAATCACGAAATCTCAAAATCTACTGAGCCAATAAAGATGAAATTTGACAGGAACGTAGATTTTAATTAGGAGGGATACACTAAGAAAGAATTTTTTGGAAATTAAATTCCTAAGGGGGTAAAATGGGAGAAATTTTATGGCGTATCCTTATAATCTAAAATAAATTTGCGCGGGCGAAGCCGCGGGCAAAAGCTAGTCTACATATACTACTATATTCTAATCACGCTCATATACTAGACAGGGTGCGCGAACTAAATTCAAGGTGGAATAAAAGGAAACTTACCTGAAAGGGTTCGGTTAGTGATAACTTTCCTTCCGAAGCTCAGGGACACCGACATTTTATCTCCGCTTAGATACCTCAGCGAAGCACATCCTGAAATTTAAGATAAATACCAAAATTAAAGAATTTGAGGTTAAAGGTTTGAACATATACCTAATTCGTTATATTCTTAGGGTTGCCTGGAATAGATTGCATTATGCGTTCAGGCGGCAGCCAATGCGTTTTGTGCAAGTGTATCTCCTTAGAATAATATGTTGTTGTTTTTATAGGATGAAATAAAGGGTATTGATTCATTCTTAATGTAAAAAAAATAAACACTCTTCAAGGATATTAAGCAATGTATATCTAGTGGACACTGAAAAAATATATGTATATTATCGATCACTACGCACTCAGAACCGTATGTATAATTTAAGTGTAGGTATGTTTGGAAAAAAATTTAATGAAAAGAACGTAATATTCACGAACAAGGTAATGTTTTATTAAGACTATTTGATCATGCTGTCAAGTTTCTCTCGTAAAATAGATAGTAAGTATGAGCAAAAACTAGCCTGATAGATGTCTTTTGCTGACATAAAAAAAAAAGAATTATTCAGCCGTATAAACCGTCAAGACAATGCTAACAAAATGCAGTTTTATACTGTCAGTCTTGATTGTCAGTATGTGAAACTGAATCATAAAATACTGGCTCCTGCTCGGGACTTTGCCCCTGGCACATAGTACATATCCTACCCTATGTGCATGACCAATATTTTTACCACTTTGTAGCGAAACCTACTTTATCCTACTGAAAAAATCTAGTCCATATATGACATACATGTCAAAATCTGTGCTAGAAGAGCGAAGGAATTATCAATTAAGTTACATCAAACATTAATTGATTTACTTCTTTGTCATACTTAGTTATGAAAAACCAATAACTAAGCAACCACCATAAAACGGAACCAAAATTGTCCGCAACTTTCATCTCTCCTTGCAGTTCGCAGTTAAAAACACATTTTTTTTATTATAAACTAATTTATTATAATTTAAATTAATTTAGCTAGAACTTTCATATGATTGTCCATTATATTTTGTTTAAATCGTTTTAAGTGATTAAATTTACCTGGACCATTTAAGTTGACCACAGGGAGATCGAAATCCCTGCAGCAATTGCACAGAGATTCTTGACATTTGCAGTACTTGTTTATGGTATTATCGTCAGGCTTCTCTGCATCATTCCTGTTTTGAATGCCTTTTTTGTTGTTATTCTTTTGTTTTCCTGAAAGTATTCATTCATACTCAATTAAGACAAGAAAAATTAAAACAAAAAACAATATAAAATTTGCAATGAAAACTAGTCTGAATAAGTTTAATGCTTCATACATTAAACTCGCTAATGCTTTGTTAACAGACAGATTTTCGCATTTATAACATTTTCACTTCTCTCTCTCTCTTCTCTCGACTGCTTCATAGGTCATTGAAGTAGAAGTACGTCAAGACCACATGTCATAAGCTACACTTTTCATTGGCGTAATTACGTATAACTAGTAAAGAAAACAATGCCATGGCACCCTACATTTGCTACCGATGTCACTATAGATGAGAAACATAACGTGTTTTACTCGTACAAAAAACTTTCCGCTAACCTAGGGTATGTTATTCTAGTTCCAGATAATCTTTAGTTTACCGTTGTCATTAGCAGATGCCGCTATAGAAGTTTACACACATTTGTATTATACGATTCATTCGCTGTAAGCTAAGACCTAAAATTTTACAAAATTCTGAATATCTCAATAACTGTTAACCATTTTGAAGCGTCAAGAACTAAGAAATTCAACTGACAAATACTACATATATTTTTAATTTCATTAATCGCGAATCAACAGTACGTAATTCAGTTTGGTTTTTTATTACATACATACAATCGCGCCTGGGTCTCTTGCGGGTTAGACAGAACAGTCTTGAAAAGGCCGCGCTCAAGCTGTATGACTCAATTATGGTATTGAGATTAAAATAGTTTCTTTGGTTGCTAGTCCATCACCTATAAGATGAATCCCAAGTTTATAAGCCCATCCCTTTTGCGACATCCATCGGAAAGTTCTTTTAAAGTGGCAGGAACCACACATTTTTATTTCCTTCTTCAATATTCTTCTAGCGATTCCAACAGCACGTTTATAATTACAAAACTTATTTTTATGATGGAAAGTTTAAATTTGTACTTAATTCCTTTGAAATAGGAAAATAATTTGACATTTATTTATTAATGACTAGATATTAATCTAGAATGTTACTGTTCATGATCAAATTTTTTGCACGGATAATAGAGTGTCTAAAAAATACCGCGTGCGTTTATGTGAATGCGCTTTCTGATACAAAAAATGCAATCATAGAGTTATGTAACTCGCTAGTTTGGTTAACAACATTAACATAAAATAAACGATCTAGTAAACAAATAATAATTTTTACACGAAAAAATAGATGAATCCAGGAAAAATTTAACACAAGATTTTTCAGCTCTACTGTTGTTTTTTTATCCATAATGATATTAGGCAAATGTCTTTCAAGTGAATATGAAAAAAACATAAATACTAATTAACCCCTTTTAAGAACGAAGCTATTATTATTACTTATTATTAAACGAATACTTACTTATGTTCTTAGCTTGCGCCGCAAAAGCCAAAAGTATGAATATGAGCAAAAGCTCAAATACCAGGGAGAGCTTCATCTCGAAAGCTCACTCCCTGTCTGCAAAAAAAAGAGAAACGTGTGTGAAAAAATGTTACTTCACAAGGTTAAATATATTTGTGACAATCCTACATTTTCAGAACGAATTAGATCCTTAATCTTAAATTCTTATTTTATGAGCATTATTTTTTAATTATACAGAGCTGAGTTGATCTTATCGATTAGATCATGATGGCTATATAGCAGTTACATTTTATATACATATTTATAAATCACACTATTGTTGAATCACTCATCTCTCAATTTCTAATCATCCGCCTATATGCTTCAATAACGTAATTCACTCAAGATCCATATAAGCTAGATTTTTTTAAATGAAAATGAATGTAGGTTGTTATGTTATTCGCTATTTAAAAATATATTTCTAATTAAAAGTTCAGCTTCATCGGATCCTTGTCAGAAACACTTGCGCAATAGGTACTGGCGATTCACTGGGCAGATAAATATTTGAACCGAATGCCGAATGAAAGTGTTAAGGTGTATGAAGGTCAGCGCTGCTTAAGAAATTCCTTTTTTAGTTAAATAACCTGGATTTTATTTTAAAAAAATGTAGCCTACGGATGTGATCTTTCTGCTTGCGAAAGCTTATTCAAATGGGTATAGAAGTTCAAGATATTAAACTTATATAGTGTATAAAAAGTTATATATTTCCAGCACTGTAGTTTTGCTTAGACTATTTTATAAATAGTTAAAATAAGTAGTTTGCTCTTAATATGTGTGCAATATATTAAATAAAAAGTTGTAATTTTGGTGTGACACATGTTAAGTTTGATTACTAGTTACATTTTTGGTATTTTTAATCAACAGATTAAGAAATCAAAGTTGTTTCCTTATATCGAACGCAAACGCAGATTACTTTTTACACAATGAACTGAAGTATGAATTAAATTAAATACACAAAGAATATATTGGCGCCAAAACGGCTTTTTTGATTTATTGGTTACTACCAATCTAAGAAAAGACTTCAACGCGTTAGAAAAGCCTGGAAATTAGTTTAATTATTTCTTTATTAGAAATTAGTTCTTGATCAAGGACGATATAAAATAAAGAAATATTTTCAAAAAATAAAAAGAAGTGACTTCTCAAACTAACAGCAAAACAAAAGTTTATAAAACAAAAATCAAACGTTAAAATACCAACCTGTATATAAGACTTTATTGAAAGTCTAGGATACCGAACACTTCGTAACAATCACTGTCGAGATAACTGAAGCGTTTTCGTCCAAATTAATCGGAAATCAGTCTTAATACTGGACAACACTGGTGTTCCACCGACACTGCTTCAACTCCGCCTCGCACTCGGAGAAATGTGCAGTGACGTATGTCGAGAAAGGAAAACTATTTGACGCCTCTTTCTCATGCTATAAGAAGGAGTGAGATGGAAAAAGACGCTTCGACGATTAAGTGGAATAAAGTGTCAGACGCCGGTTATTAAGTATGTGTGACAGTGGTATATTGGTGCCATGAGGAAATTATGGTTGATTGGAAATAGTTATATATTCTTTCCAAATTATAATATGTTTCAGTACTATTTAAAGGAACTTATAGGACAATTATTATTACTTATATAATTTTAATTTCAATTTCGATAAAATGTACTATGACAAACATTTTTTTAATAGCTATGTTTATATGTTTTAAAGACATTAATTTTTACCGTAAACTGTTTATTTCACAACTTAAATGATTTATTTATTTTTTATAAACTTATGTACAAGAGGGAATAGACATAGATGTTAAAAAATATGGTTAATATCATTGAAATTTCTACGATGCCGACATTAAAAAGTGTCGATCATGTTCGATACGAATGATTTTCTTTCCCCGTATATTCTAGAATAATCATAAACAGTGCATTGCACTCGGATATGGTGCTCGTGAATTGAATTGGTGTAAATAATTTTAGAAAGTCATTAAACGCCATTCCTTTGAACGTGGCCTTTAAACTTCTGCAAAAGGTAAGACTTGGCTCTGTCTTCGCCGTAAGTTATAAGTCGTGATTATATGTATGTATAAAAAACATCAGCACTACATTTCTGTTTCGAGAAGCGATCTCAAGCAGGGCCTTAATGATAGCCAAACTCCGTAAGCAGAGGACAATAAAACAAAATTTTATTGCTGAAATTAAATCTCGAACCAGATACTGAATCCATAAAATAATCTAACATTTTTTTAAGGAGACACCTAAGATATAAACAATTTTGGATCGTGCTTAGTATCAAACAAACAGCTGATTGATGTGACCATTCAAATTCGACGTGAAAAGTGGCTCAAATTACGTAAAGTTTGTCGTTTGTCAGTAACTTTGAGCTGAAGTTTCAATGAAGGCTATAGTGCAATTCATCCAAAGCATGAGAACCAAGTATGAAGATATGATTGGAGCACAATCGAATAAAAACGCCCTCACTTATATAAGTTATTTTACAGATACATACATATGGTCACGTCTATATCCCATGCGGGGTAGACAGAGCCAACAGTCTTGAAAGACTAAATGGCCACGTTCAGCTATTTGGCTTAATGATAGAATTGAGATTCAACTAGTGACAGGTTGCTGGCCCATCGCCTAAAAAAGAATCCCAAGTTTGTAAGCCTATCCCTTAGTCGTCTTTTACGACATCCATGGGAAAGAGATGGAGTGGTCCTATTCTTTTTTGTATTGGTGCCGGGAACCACATAAAAAAAATAATTTTCTTGCGCGTGGATGAATTTGAGAGATATACTTAGTTCGCCGACGGTACCAATTCACAAGAAGCCTACTATAAGAAGGTCACGCCATTGGCCGGCCCGTCGTCATCTCGAACCGGCTTGTACGGTCACTTTCTACCTGGAGAAAGTCCCGGCGACGGTGTTTTGTTTGTCTTGTTGTATCAACATATGTATATCACAATCATATATATGACAATTGACTTAAGCAATATGAGAATTATAATTATTAAACTAATATTTTTGTCATTTCTATTAATGTGATCTTGTTGTATCCACATTTATTACAATAATATATGTGTCAATAGAGTTGTTCAAAACGCAATAGGTTTACTCATATTTTTCTTATTTCTATTCTTCTTCCTCCTGGCTTCAGTCTAGGTTGCATCCTCACCAGTCTGGAGAGTATTGGATCAGTCATAGTTACACATCCAGTTGCCTAATTGTGCAGGTTTCCTCATGATGTTTTCCCTCACCGTAAGAGCATCGGTTAGTATAAAAAAATATATTATACATACATACATTCATACATATACTTACGTCTATATCCCTTGCGGGGTAGACAGAGCCAACAGTCTTGAAGAGTCTAAAAGGCCAAAAAGTGACAGGTTGCTAACCCTTCGCCTAAAACAAGAAAATCAAGTTTATAAGCCTGTCCCTTATTCGCCTTTTACGACATACACAGGAAGAGGAGAGAGGTCCTCTTCTTTTTTTTTGTTGCCGGGAACCAAACGTTAAAATTTATTATAAAATATAGGAATCATTGAGTAAGTACCCCATAACACAAGTCTCGAACTTACTTCGAGGACAAATCAATTGCGTAATTTGTTCCACGTATATTTATGTATATATTCTTCTTATATTTAAATAATGTATTCCTAGTTTTCGAACAAAACTGGATTCCACAAAATGAAAAATAATGACAGTAATGTGCTCAATTTCTGGCCGAAAAAATTACACCAATTATATTTACAAATGCATGTTCATTGAACTGTTTAAAATGCACTATGCGGTATTTGTGCATCCAGGCATGCAGACATGCACTACTAGAAGGAGCACACGGGTCTACTTTCTATACTTCCTCTCTCTCATCTCTGTGTGTTCCCAGTTACACTCTCCACCGTAAAAGCTTGGGGATTTCGACGTAGTATCTCTTATTTAGTACCTACTTTTTTTTGACAAATTACACAGATTGAGTTAGCGTCGAAGTAAGTTCGAAACTTGTGTTACGAGATACTAACTCAACGATACTATATTTTATAATACATACCTTATACAGATAAATATCCAAGACCAAGGCCAATCAGAAAAAGTTATTTTCTCATCATGCCCTGACCGGGATTCGAACCCGGGACCATCGGTGTCACAGACAAGCGTACTACCGTTGCGCCACATAGGCCGTCAAACTTTCTTTACTCGTCTTGTGCCGTGTGGTCCCCGGCACTTCAGAAAGGACCACTTCTCTTTTCCTATGGATGTCATAAAAAGTGACTGAGAATACGCACATTAATCTTTATTATATGTTTTGCTTTTTTTATCATTATTTTGATGCAAAGGTTGCATAGGTCGGAGTCGCTTCGTATAAACAATACAGGCTCCTCGCCAGAGAAGTAAGGTTGTATCCAGCATAAACGTTAGGACATAAAGACTATCTATACTGTCAACTATTTGGTGGACTTATTCCGCAGAGTGAGTTTCGGCGGCCTAAAGAGCGAGCCTCCTGGACATTCGCAGTTATAATAAAACGGACTTAAAAAAAACTAGTAGTAAGTTAGGAAAGTGTGTGCTGTTAGAGGCATATAACTTACTTTAGTTTTAAACCTCTAACAGCGCATGATTCGGTTCGTTTAACTGAAAGGTTGGTAGATCCATGGATTGGTGGTGGTATGTTTTAGGATAGTGTGTTTGGAGTAAAAATAAAGCGTTGAACCCTTTTAGAATTTGCTTCATTTTTATCAAGTTCCAAAAAAAGGAAGAAATTCTTCACATCACTTTCTTTACTTTTTTTTTATATATGTTCAACGATTATTCCCAAATGCCTGATTCTTTTAAAGGCTTCGCTCTTCGCTGTGAGAGTTTCCAGAAATAAGAAGAAGGATATTGCATTATCTATAACTTCTTCTACATTACTAGTGGAATAAAGAGGAAAGTTTATAACCTTGTCAAAAGAACTGTAAGTTTTGAGGAATTTATCGTGTCAATGGCAAGTGGAAAGAGTGTTTGCCTTCCTCTCCAAAAAAGACACGATTTTGTTTACATATTTTTGAAATTGCAGACTTCGTATATTTAAGTATTTATGTACTAGAATCCTGGTGAAAGCAAAAAAGTGAATCGTTATTTAACGTCGTTTAACTGGACAAAGCTTAAAGTAAACCAACTGAATTTTTTTACGATTACTCAAAATAATTTTTACAATACGACAATACAATTACGACTGAAAACCCGATACGCAGTCGCTTTCTCGATGCATCTCACTGATGCATGTCATTATAACTGCGTTATGTTTTATTTAAATTTCACCTTCTATTGTACGCGGCGAAACTAGTAAGACAAGATTGGAGGCAAGGACCAGTGCACGATCGGCTGTTGAGACGGCCGCTCTCTTAAGTCTTAAGAAATCCTTTATAGTTCAGAAATCGTGAACATTTGTGCTCGAACATGTATTTCAAACTGACGCTTTCTCTGCTCGCGGTACTGGCCACGGCGTACGCCGGAAGCCTTTTAGGTGAGTATTGCTTACAAATTGCTTATTGGTACTTGATTAGAAAGTGTTAATGCGTACTTTGTAGTCGAATTTAGTAGTTCATCAATTAATTCAAACTGCTTTTAATATGGTAGACTGAGTTTAGTAAGTATTCCTGAGTGCGTTTTGATACATTGTTACAAAATAAAATAAATACTTACGAGTATAATATTAATTTATTCTTTCATTTATTATTTGCAACTACTTAATCATTACAATAATTCCTTACATTATATTATATAAAAATACAAAAATCATACAAAATAGGGTTTTTATAGGTACTCTACTAGTGTTCTTTTTTTGCAATAAAATAGCGTATTGTATAAGTATCTAAATATTCTATCAATGATCTCTCCATACTAATATTTTAATATGGAACTCTTCAGATTTGAACATGAAATAACAGACATATTTTGTCATCTTTTAAACTAATATTATGGACGTAATATTTGTAACTAAGATTTTTTGTTTGTTTGTAAGGAATGAATACTGTTATTGTTACTGAATTTATCACAAAAATTATTTCACAATTAAAAGGTACATTATCTGCGAATGTTATAAGCTAAAGTTTAAATTAAAGTTATTTGATTAAGTTATTTACTCTAAGATTCACAAGGTCAAATTATCTATCCATATTTTTGGAATTAAAAAAAAATTGCAGTGATTTTAATATCGTAGAATTTAAATGTGAAAAAGTGGCAAACAAACACTCATTCGCATTTATGATATACTATTTTCAAATAATTCAATTCTTTACTGTTTACTTTAAGCATTTGTATGTTTAATAAATGCTCCAAGAGATAAAGTTACATAAATTAAACTATCAAAACCTAATTGAACTCGTCCTAAACAAGTCTTTAACTTATTTGAACTATATTAATATATTTACATAATTAATTTAATTTTGTGCTGATTATGTCGTTGCTTGTACAATAAGTAGACAAATATATATTTCTTTTATTATTAATTCTGCTGCATATTGACAGTAAAATACAAGAACTGAAAAATAATACTTATTGATATTATTTTTCAGTTCTTTCATTTCACTTTCAATATGCAGCCGAATTTATAATAACTTAATAATTGGCGAAAAATAGGTAGTTGCGTAGCGGTGATAAAATTGTGAGGAAAAATAAAATAATAAATAGTTATAGAAAATTGAATGATAAAGAAATCACATAGCGAATTTTGCATACAAATAAAACTAATTGAGTTTCAGCTTAAAGAAAAACTTTCAATACCTAATTCACATTAAAGAAATTGTAGTGCGCTTGCCAGTGAGCTATACATAGATCCCAGATTTAAATCTTCTGAAAAGGACTCTTCCTGATTGTCCAGGCCAATTGGGTGTTTATATGTAATTGTAATAAAAATTGGAATACTGCTTAATACAATTTTACTTATCATAAGATTTTAATTTTTTTAACACAATTAAAAACATAAAAGTCTTATCTAACAACCGAAACCGCTGCCAAAAATACGTTTACATAATAAAACATAACACCACTTATCTTTATTCATGTCAATGACCCAAAAGAAACCTCAGTGAAAGTAGAAACCGCGAAAGCGACATTAAATTTTGAACTGGTTCACAAACAATGATTAGCATGTACGTTACGAGCAAGTTACATAAAATTTGTTTATTATTCTTGTGTATTTTGCGTGTCGAATGTACGGCGTGTGGAAAAAGCGTCAAATTCTCCGTCTCGTAAAGACATACAATAGCTACGTATCCCACGTTATGACACGGTCGTTAAGTTTTACAGCTTTTGAAAACCTTGGTCCTTTGTTTTCAAATTTTAATCCTGTTCAAGTCAAAGAAAGCAGCTTCCTATAAAAATAAAAATATTACCACACTATTAAATGTGTATTTACAAACCGAAATAGTGTATTGCTTAACCGAACATTAATTTTTTGAACAAATTTAAACCAAAATTGATATTGGTAGTTTAAAAAGATAAAATATTTACCAATTAACCTCAACTTTACTTACTACGCATTTTATGTGATCGTTAACAAAAATCCAAATTTTTAACTAGGGGGAAAGTGAACCTTTCAAAGTCCAATAATTACCATTTTAAACATTTACAAAATGAAGGTTGGTAAATTTTAATGTTAATCTTACAGATGTTTTAAATTTGGACGCAAAAAAGGTGATAGAAGTTCCGGAGCTACGCGATGACCAACCCAACAGAAACTGCCTTTGCAAAGGACCAGCCTGTGTTTGCTGTGTCGATTTCAACATCACAGTCGTCGATCTTGGAGGACCAGGTAATCCTTGGAAGGGTACGATTTTAAACTAGATGAATGTGTCTATTCTCTATGTCGCCTTTTACGACATCTAAGGGAAAGAGATAGAGCGGTTCTTCTCTAAAGAGTCGGAAACCACAGGCACATTAGAGCTTTCTGTCAACTCCTACACTTTAATTTACTACCTAATTATACAAATTATTCAAGAGAATGATTTTCCAAAAAATGGGATTTAGTTGTATCATAAAAGAGAAATTTTGTTGTGGACTATATTATTTAATAATTTATTTTTGCAGGTTGTGTGCACATGAAATATCTGTCTCCGGACGAAGGATTCTCCGTCAAAGTTTCATATGGAAAAAATCTTCTGCATAGTTCAAAAATTCAAGGTAAACTCAATAAAATATAAAAAGATAATGTGTGTAAAAAATAGCTTTATCTAAAGTAAAATTTAGCTTTATCTGAAGTTACAAAATAATATTTTGAGCAAATTACATTTTAGGAACATAATAAATACTTAATAAGTCGTTAAAATGACCGTTTAAATGAAACAGATTGGTAAATAAAATAAAAGAGAGATTAAATAAATTCTGTAGCCGCGCAAAATAAAAAATTCCTTATAGTACCTAACACTAGTATGTATGTGAATAGGCTATTACACTCTTTTTTGAAAACTGTTTTAAATCAATCCTGAGACTGTGTTATACCTATAGAATTTTTATTAAAATTTTTTGAAGCCGAAAAGTGCTCTAAAAACGATTTATTATTTATGATTTTGTATTTTCGCGCGAAAACGCCATCCGCCATGCTGTTTTGACTCGTGACGTCATACTTTTAGTAAACAATACGGCTCTACGTAAGACTAAAGTAAAAAGATTTTTGTAATAATGAATTACAATACATATTGTTGGTGTAAGAGAATGTTTAATACAATAAATACTTACATCGCTGTTTTAACATTTCTTAACTCAGCAGAACAGAAATCGGGATTGGACGCAAAAAATTTCGCCACCATCAACGTATTAATCCTCGGTAGATTTATATTGTCTGCTTTCACAAAACCCTCTTCCATGATTCTATTAAATTATTAAAGAGTAAAAACCCAAAAACGTGATAGAAATTTTAAAATTTCAAAATAAACAGAGCCTGACATCATCAATATGTTTTCGATTCGATATTTGTTTACTAAAAGTATGACGTCACGTCAGTACCCAACATGGCGGATAGCGTTTTCGACTTTTGAAGAACAGATTAAAAAAGAGGATTTTTTAAATTGAATTATAAAATCCATATTGCACTTTTATGAATAATGATCGATGTTTTTCTTTTATTTTTTACAAAATCTATAAGATACGTGCATTTTTATATTTTTTTTTACATGGTGTAAAATAGCCTATTGCCAATGAATAAGTCTAATGGAAGTGATGGTATTATAATTAAACTAGCTGACCCGCGCAACTTCGTTTGCGTGTATCCCGCTACTTCGACAAATACAGTCAACGCACCAACACATATTGGATACTAATTACTACGCTTTTATTAGCTTGGGTTGTATGTATGTATGTATGTATGTATGTATGTATGTATGTATGTAACGGAATCTTTGAGCTTAATTTTCACTGATTTCTAAACGTCTGATCAACTTGAAACTTTGCACACGTATCAAGGACCGATGACAATGCAATATTTTGATAAGAGTTTCTCATTATCCTTATTAAAACTGCCAGGATTAATAAATTCATTTTTAGATCCTTCGTATGAGAGTAAGAGAGACAGAGATAGCACCAGTGCCAGTAATCTCCATACAAGAAACCAAGAAGTTCTGACGTATAAGGAGTCCAAAAAGAGATGTAATATATTTCCATATAATGTTACTATTAACCTGAGGCTTTTTTATTTCATCGCATCGCTCCATTTAGAATTACCATTAGAAACAATAGTAGAATTAGTAGAATATTTTAAAACAATAAAAAATATATAAGTAATAAAACAAAAGTAATAAATGAAAATTGAACAACTAAATTTACAACAATACAAGAATAAAGTTACTACCTACAGAACTTTGCGATATTTAATACGTATTTAACATATTAATGCGATTCTTGAATTAACATTATGTAACTTTTGCATATTTATAATAGCAACACTGTAATACTCGCTTGGAAAATGAGTGACAGTTTGTTTATTTATGTAAAATAAGTTTTGCAGTAAGTTTTGAATTCGATTCTAACACCTGTAAACTTTCTTTCTGTTTTTTTACCGGTGCCTGTGTATTTACCTATTTGCACTTTGTTTTGTGCTGATAACTTGTCGTTATTTGGAGTTTGGAATCTTCCGTTGAGTCGAGCTTTGTTCTTCCGGATATTCGTGTGATTTTATCATCTGAGATTGGACTCTGACTGTGTTCACTGTGTTGTGCAGATATTTTGAGATAGGACTCCTGTAAAAAGTACCTGATTATTTGAGATAGGAGTCCCAAGTTTGTGTTTGTTTTTGTGAAAGACAGATTTTACTACAAAAGTGCCACGATGTCTTCAGATAAACATTGTTGCGTTCCTGGTTGTAAAGGCAGTGGAGGTATGTTTGAAATATTTTTGTTCCTGTATCAATCTGCCTCTTAATCTTGTGGTTTGATTCCTGGCAAGGCCACAATCGAAAATTGTTATGTTTGCTGGATAGTCAAAAATATTATTAACAGTGATTTATCACTATAAAATTCTTTTCAACTGGGTTTAACAATCATCATACATACATGCATACATATAATCACGTCTATATCCCTTGCGGGGTAGACAGAGCCAACAGTCTTGTAAAGACTGATAGGCCACCTTCAGCTATTGGGCTTTAAGATAGAATTGAGATTCAAATAGTGACAGGTTGCTAGCCCATCGCCTAAAAAAGAATCATGATGATGAGAATATTATGAGATTTAATCCAATCAGGCCACATATAACTTTAAGAAAGTTAGTTGTGAAAACCTCCGGCGATGGGTGCATGGTTGCGAAAGTCATTTCTAGTAAGATAGTTATACAGCGTAGTAGAAGTAGTAGGAAGTTAACACTTCTACCAAAAAATAATTGTATAAAAAAACTAAAAAACTAGGCGTTTTATTGCTAATCAAACTAAAAAATAGAAAATAAATAATAGTTTAAAAAAAACTAAAAAACTACGCTTTATTGCTAATCAAACTAAAAAATAGAAAATAAAATTTAAAGACAAAGGAATTATAAAACAGTAGTAGCAAGTCGAACAATCGGTTATAGTCAATTACCTCCGATTAAAATTATAACAAAATTAAATTTATAAACAAAACAATTTAAATCAGAGTAAAAAGCGTGGGGTGCATTTTACTTCATTTTCATAACTCTCTTGTCATAAATATATGCTAATAGAATGATTTTAATATTTACTACATCAGGCACCCCACGCTTTTTACTCAGATTTCAATTGTTTTGTTTATAAATTTAATTTTGTTATAATTTTAATCGGAGGTAATTGACTATAACCGATTGTTCGACTTGCTACTACTGTTTTATAATTCCTTTGTCTTTAAATTTTATTTTCTATTTTTTAGTTTGATTAGCAATAAAGCGTAGTTTTTTAGTTTTTTTTAAACTATTATTTATTTTCAATTCACAATAACTTCTCTTTCCCTTAACCGCGTTTAAAATATTAAAATGTTTTTTGGTTTCTGTGACTCTTCTTTGATCGCCCCCCCTATCAGTTTTTGGAAAAAATATTTAAGTAATGTACAGATTTTTTTTTGTCTTATATGTATAGATCAAAGACCTACTTTTTAATATTATTTATTTTTTATGTACCGTTTTTTTATATTTTTTGTTTTTTTTTAATGTACTTACCTACTTTTGTTATATACATCTAACTATTCTTTTCTTGCTGCCGCCGACGCGCTATTTATAGGGACGCTGCCCCCGCCGCCGCGGCCGGCCCGTACCGTGCCGCAATACTAATATCGTGATATCTCCTAACCTATATGTCTAAATAACACACTGTAAACTGCAAAAATAATCTAAATTAAATGCTCGTGATGATGAACTTACTTATTTTGATAAGGATATATGTATTATTGGTTATATCACCAGTTAAACATCACCCAACGAATTAAATGTTTTTTTAATACAGAAAAGTAGTTTTTGTGACTTAAATAAAAAAGCTGGATATATGTCATCGCGGACTTTTTTGTAGAACTAATAAAGACCAATGTTTTTGCTATACATTGTTCTTACTTGTATCCAACGGTATAAGCGGCGCACGCACAAATGCAATCTTCAATTAGATTTTTTTTCTGACTTCTTGGACATAAATCGCTATAACTCAGCTAATACAGTTTCAATGTATTTCAATTATATATAAAAACCTGTCGGAGAAAATACTCTTTCTATTAGTGAAAACCGCATCAAAATCCGTTGCGTAGTTTTAAAGTTTTATGCATACGAAGGGACTACAGACAAAATGGGCGACTTTGTTTTATACTATGTAGTGACTAGCTGTTGCCCGTGACTTCGTTCACGTGGAAGAGTCGCAAATCCCACAGGAATTATAGTCTTTGCAGCATTAATGAAAAGTACCCGACGTCATTCTCCAGACTGTTCCTAGTCCACGCAAATAATAAAGAGAAAATATTTGTATTTTTGTAACGATAAATAATTCCCTCCCTTAAGGATGAATATTTTTCCCCGTATTTTCACATTTTCTTTTATTTCTTTGCTCCTAATAGTTGCAGCGTGATGTTATATAGCCTAAACAGTGTTGCCACCTTCGATTTTTATAAAGCGCTAGGTCAAAAGTAAAATGTCGCCAGATTTCACAAATTTGGACCGCAAAAAATCCACCAAATATCTCCAAATTATTATTGAAATATCACATTTAAGATTACAATTTTCAACATAATTAGTATAACCCGTCGGAAATACCTGCGGACCTGGCTTGATGACTTCATGCAATCTGGAGAGATAGTAAAAAAAAGGAATCTATTTTTTATGTGCCTATATATTTTTATACTTTTATACAACGCCTTAGAATAAGTTTCAAATAAAAACAATACATTTCTAAAAAACCTCGAGGGGTAGAGCATTGCAGCGAGGTCCGCACTCCGCAGATATTTCCGACGGGTAGTATACCCTATCTATAGTATAGGAAATTAAATAAAACAACATAACTATGTTCATTAGTTATTAATTTGAAAATAATCAGTACAGTAATCAAGAGAAACCAGTTGTATAGTTCGACCAGAAATATATCAGACCTGTCAAAGAGGTCTGCAATTTACATTGAAATTAAAATTCAAGATTATCAAAAGTTATATCGTCCATAACATCTTCATAATTCACTGACGCCGAAACTACTGTCGATGACGTCGACGCCGACGTCGATGCAGATGTTGTCGCATGTGGTTGATTTTTAAAAGAGTACTTTGTGTTTTTTCCAATAGCTGCAATAACATCGCTTGGTAATTCATAATTGTAACATTTTGCATCAATAACTTTTAATCTATTTCTGATAAAAATTATCGCATTTAGTAGAGGATCAGCCATCTTGTTTCGTAGTTTGCTTTTTACGGTGTTCATCACACTGAAAATTCTCTCGATACCCGCATTAGATTGGGGTAATGATAACGCAGATATGGCTAGATCAACTAGTTCTTCAAAGTCATTTATACCTGCTGCGTTTCGGTAATTATCTACCTCAACCCAAAATTTTATAACATCTTTTGTATTTTCCCACTGGTTAAAACAGATATTGTGCCACTGATTCAATATCTTGTCAATGTATTGAGCAGTATAGCCAAGTTCTTCAGCTAGTTCTGAAATGGAATTGTCCTTACCTTGGCGGAGTATTGTCTCTGGGTCTAATTTTGATATCAATTCCAGCACATTATAATTGGGTGGCAGTCTTTGTTGAATTTCCTTGGCTAGCTTCACATTAAACTCAATACAGCGACGTTTTATGGCTGATATAGTATCAATTGTTAAGGATGTTTTTTTACTTTCCGATTCAAAGAGGTACCCCATGTATGGGACCGAGTTAAGGTTTCGGTCAACATCAATATTTAAAAAATCCTTGTCTGTAACTGCTGCGTTCGGTAACAGTATTCTGTTGCAAACTGAACGTAAAAGTGTAATCAGTACATTTAATAATTTGAGAGGATTTGCACTTTCGCTTTCAAAGCTTTTCAATGCAATCTGCACATCGTTAAGTACACTTTGCAAAAATAGCAAATATAAATAATTAGTTTCATCCTTGTACATGGAGTATAATAAATCTGCAGTGTAACATCGATTACTTACAAGCCCAAAATGTAAAGTCAGTTCTTTCCATTGTGCCAGAATTCTTCGCACTGCTGGTTCAATGGATAACCAGCGTGTGTCACATACCTGCAGAATTTTTAATGGCGCTTCACCACAGTTAATAGTTTCGTAAATTTCTTGATATTCATTTTTACGTTTTGTAGAGTGGGCAAACCAATTGTACGTTTCTCTAATTAAGAATTCAATATTTCTTGGTAGCGTATGTTCTGAAGCGTGCGATACTGCAAGTTGTAAAGAGTGGCAAGTGCATCTGATAAGAATTAAATTAGGTATATCATTTTTTAGGATTTTATACACTCCATTATTGATGCCAGTCATGACTGACGCATTGTCTGTTCCCAATCCAACCAGTTTATTTTTGTTTAGTCCATATTTTTGTAAACAAGAAAGAAGGGCTTTAACAATGCCAATTGCATCACTGGTTTCAAGTTGTTCAAGGGCCAGAAACGAAGACACAATTTTTTTTAGTTTTCTACTAAAATACCTGATTACAATACCAAGTTGCTTGCACGTACTGATGTCAGTTGACTCATCAATGATGAGACTATATTTTTGTTCCCCTATATCCTTTATTAGTTCTTCAGTAAAATGTGGTGCCAAGATATTTTTAATAACTTCAGTACACTTAGTACGATGCATTTTTAAATCATCCGTTGCTTTGGAGTCAGGGAAAGCTAATTTCACTAAGTCTGTCAGATGATCAATACAGGAAACTGAGCTATGTTCTGTAATGTAAAGAGCGAGCATTCCTTCAGCTTTGCGCGATTTTGGGTTGGAAATCTTCTCACCATCAGGCTTGAATTGTATAATCTGGTTGCCGGATATAATTTGCATTTTTTGTTTGTGCTTCTTTGTTTCAGCATGTCTTCTCAAGTCTACTAATTTTGCTAGTAATTCTACTTTACAATATGTGCAAAAAGCTTTCGTATCATCACCAACCAAAGGTTTAAGCCAGGATATGAATTCGGCATGTGATTCCCACTCTTTTCTATACTTTTGTGCATAGTTTTTTTTCTTTAAAGGAATTTCCATTGTTGGATAGTATTAAGGATAACGACTTCACACACTGTAACCAATTAACAAACGACTTTATCAAACTTTTTAAGATTTCAACAGCACTCACCAAATTCGATACATAGAATGTCAAAGTTAAAAGAAAACACTAACAACGATTGCGCTACGGGATTCCCCGGCTATAGAGTAAGCATAAAACAATATGAAATTCTCATTGTGCTAAAGGGATTCCCCGCCCCGGTAAAGTACATAAGCGTAAATCAGGTGTGTTGTACAGAGTGTCAGTATCACTGTCAATATGACAGTGACACAGACACTCTGTTGACAAAACGTGTTGCCGATTCCATACTGAAAAACCGCTAAAAACCACTAAAAAGAATAAAACCGCTATGTTACTAAAAAAATCCTCTAAAGGCTTTAAAAAGGCTCCAGTTCTGGTGGAAAAACCACCAAGGTGGCAACACTGAGCCTAAAGCCTTTCTCGATAAATGGTCTATTCAACCCAAAAAGAATTTTTCAATTCGGTAATTTTCAAACCAGTAGGTAGGTCCTGAGATTAGCGCGTTCAAACAAACAAACTCTTCAGCTTTATAATATAAGTATAGATTTGTTATATTATATCTTTCAGGTTCAAACCCAGCACCAATCTGTCTCGAAGTTTTCGGGAAATTCGTACAGCTCTGCGCAAAATTCAGTGATCTCGCTCCAACGTCGGAAGGTCTGAGAGGTTGTCTTGAACTGGAGCCTACATTCCTCGGAGAGGAACAGATAGACTTCCCCATTGGCTGCTTTAAGTCTAAGGAAGGCGGCATGGAAATGGAAGACCCTCCGGCGGAACCAGAAACGTAAGTTTAAAGTCCAATTTAATAACCCGTGACATCTAACATTGGTAGTAGTAAATAGCAAATATCTATTTATAGTTTTGGCAGAATTTTCATCTCCAAAGTGCACCTGGTCTCTCCCCAATCGATTTAATTGTTCTTTGAAAGGAATACAATGTCAATTACTCCAGACGTGATTTTATGTAGGTATGTATGTTTAACATTTTGCACTCAGTAGTTTGTGCGTTCTTTGTCATAGCCACTGATGAGCCACAGCCGCAACAGCTCCTCCTCTGCAGCAAAAGAGTTTATATTGACATTACAACTTGCTTTTTTTAAATTTCAGTAACAACGAAGAAGAGGTGAGCAGTAACAACGAAACTTCTGGATTTGACGCCGAGTCGTTCTTACTGAGCATTTATCAGACAGCTGAGCAAGGCGTGGCCTTACTCGGTAGTCTTCTAGATATACCATCAAAAGTCAACGCGACTAAACCATCGCAGCCAGTTACCACAAGCGCAACCCCAGAACCAGAAAATACTCAAAGAAGATCTAAACAACTCAAACATCCGAACCAACTGTGATATTTAAATCTATAACGTATTCCTAATACATTTAAGTACAAAACAGCATTTCTTAGAATGTAAATTTGCTTGCCAGCGTGTGGTAGAATATTCGACGCTTCTATGCTAATTGATCCTATTTATTACTTTAAGTTTCGCATTACTTAATTTAAATAAACTTTAATTATGTCAATACTTGTTTTAATTTCACGTAGTGGGGTGATTTTCTATGTTTGTTATTTGTTACAAAATGTGCTAAAAAGATGCTATGCAAAAAATAATATATCGAAAACAAATTGAATATTAAACGATAATTATAAAAACATGAAATCATAATTTATCTGTTTATTTTCGGTATAGGTTCGTAATAAAATAGAAAAAAAAATGAATTTCTGCACATTGAATATTTTTATCATGTGTAATTTTGTATAAAATCAAAATTAGGCGATGAAGATACAGTAGAAAAGAATAAAAAAATAGCTTTCTCTGTTGATTTATGCACGCTAATATCTCTCTTACTAGGTGGATACGAATGAAACTTTTTTATTTGATAGTTTGATATAAATGATTTTATAAACTAGATCACTTGAAGGAGAACCATCTAAACTTTATTAAATATATAACAAAAATGGCCTTATTACAATGAACAATTTCTGATAAGGTTTAAAAATTGAATATGGAACAACTAGTGCACATTGATTATGGCCCATGAAAGAGTCTTACAATGAACAATGAAAAACAAAAATAAAAAAATGAACTATATAGAAATGACTCCTTATCAAAAATCGTTCAGATACGCAAGCGAAGTTGCGGTCACTAGCTAGTTTATCTGTCATATGGACTGCACAGAACGTCACTGCTAGGTAGGTATACCTCTGTGATAGCGAGAGTACCTACTAGATAACACATTTAAGGGTAAACAATACGTCACTTTAGTATTTCATCATTCATTAACTATTAATCCAATTAATAATCTATGTAATCAATTAATATTTTTTTAAAACATAATTTATTATTTTAAAACAACAGTCGTGTTATACAGATTAAAAACTGACCCAAATCTGCGATACCGCTGCCATATACCTACATGATTCCTCGTATGATTTCACTCAACGTTAGAGAATGGGTTAAAAAACAAACTAATGTACGTGTAAATCATCCTCTTTCCTGATTTATTTAGATTAGTTTGATTGCCAACCAATAAGGCAAGTAATAAGATTTTTATCAGGTTTTTGAAACCCAAATGTGTGTATATTTATTTCCATTCTGGAATAAATTTAAATGCATTCAACGATGTATCCCTATCTCAACTAAAACCATAAATTAGAAAGGAAATTTGTTGATCTGTTACCTTTTCTCAGTTTATTGAACTGATCTCCATGCATTATATTGTGTGGAGGACGGAGATGGACATAGGGTACTTTTAACGCAGACGGTTAGCTGGCGAAACCTAAAAATATCTAATAAATACATATATATAGCAATGTATCGTATAAATAGGTAAGTATTCGAATTTAGACAATTTTAGAAAGAAATTAATCTCTTATGGAAATTCGCTTACTCCATCTCTAAGAGATGCCTGCGTCTAGTTAGTTATTGCCAGTTTAATTTATTTAACAAAACCACTACTAAATATACTAAAGATAATCATATTACTATTTATAGCGAAATCAACAGATTTTTATTTGAACAATGTATGTTCAATGGCAAAGAGGAAATAAAATTCTAATTTCCTTGCTAAGTTTTTACACAATAATAGAAAACTAGACAAGATTAATAATGTAACTAAAGTCAATAAAGGAAATGAACGATTCAGACCAAAATAACTCCAGCAGTTGCGTAGGAAAATCTTGACAATTGAAAAATTGGGGCATCATAATACGATCCTGGCGTAGTAACCAGGCTGTTACAGATAGACGCAGTCTTACACAAGTAATATACATTTTTTATTTAAACTTATTTTGGTTAAAATGTAATAATTTAAAAATAAATTCTAAAACAAAAGAATATAGAGTTCTTTATAAAATAGTTAATTTAGTTTATTCAGTCAAACAAAAATCAAAAAAGATGTCTGAAGAAAAAGTTGATGTTTCGATCATTAGAAAATCTTTTCAGCATTTCTCATGGATAGATTATTCAGTGTTCGTTGTGATGTTGACAATATGTGGCGGAATTGGTATTTACTTTGGGTTTGTGAAGAAGCAGAAGTCTACTCAGGATTACTTGATGGGTGGGAGGAATATGAAGTTGGTTCCAGTCTGCTTTTCTCTGGTAGCCAGGTATGGAAAGCAATAAAGAAGTTTTAATTGAAGTCCTCTCTTTCTCTCATCATATTTCTGATTGCTTTAATATGAGTGGTTCGATGCTTCTTCTACATCTGCGCTTTTGAAGCGGTAATAGAAGCTGTAAAAGTAATATTTGACGTCAATATAATTTATACCTTGTACCCAATACTGTGAGTATTAGTATTGTTAACAATATAGGTAATACCTATATCAGTATCGAATACGGAATCTAAGTTCAAGGGCAGACACACCACCACTGCACCAAACAGGTCGGCATCTAAACAATCGGCCTGGTCATACCCTCATTCCACTTAAATATCAATATCAATGTCATATATTAACTAAACCACGCCCGGGGCTTTAAAATCCCGTCGAATTTACGCACCTGGAGTTTCGAGAAATCCTGTCTAAGTTAGCACCAAAACCACATGACGAATTTCCCTGTAAATACACTTTATTTACTTGGTCAAACCTCCAAACCCTGCTGTTTTTCAAATCACATATCACCCCCACTGAAAAAATGTAGCTTAATATAAGCTATATTTTTCATTCCAAAAGTCTTGACTTTATTCGTTACAAACAAAAATACAAAATCTTTTATCTATAATATATTGATTGATGGTTACAGTTTCATTTCTGGAATATCCCTGCTCGGCACCCCGACGGAGATGTATATTTATGGCACATCATACCTGTTCTTCCTCACTGGAGCGGCTCTGATGTCTGTGATCATCTTCCACACATTCCTCCCAGTACTACACGAGTTGAAATTGACTTCAGCTTATGAGGTAACATATTATTATTCATTCCCGTGACATCGCTCCGTGACAGATTTTACCTTGGGTTTTACCAAGAAATCGTCTCAAGCGTATTCCTACGTTATTATTTCCAACTAGCTTTCGCCCGCGGCGCATGAAAAGTAGCTTTCGAGGAAATAGAAATAGGTTTAGTGGTTTTGGCGCGTGAAAGACCGACAAACACACTATCATATTGACAATTCCCTTATTATTTTACGGCTTATTTTTTCAATGTACCTATAATACTGGTGTCGCAGGGAAATTCCTTTAAAAACAGCAGCGCAAGTGTTGGTGGTGTTGCAGACGTCCTTAGATTATATTAACTGCTTACAATCAAGCTGTATTACTACCTTTTTATGTTCATAGCAAATATTAAAAATCAAGTCATAGGTAAGTACTGATATTATTAAACTAAATCCAATTTTGGTATTTTTCAGTATTTAGAACTCCGTTATGATAAACGACTCAGAGTTTTCGGATCCGTTATATTCAGTGTATACCTGGTAAGTTATTTTTTGAAAAAAAAATATGCGTACTTCAACTTAGTAAGTATATATTTTGTAAAAATACATTTTATTTCCAGATGGCATGGCTCCCAATCGTCATTTATGTACCAGCTTTGGCCTTCAATCAAGGTTAGTTCGTGCATGTCTTGAAATTAGTGACCAACAACTTTAAAAGAAGTTTTATGAAATGACGGAGGAAAAAGGTACATAATAGTGGACAGGATTTAATAATAAAATACAACATAAGCTTTTTTCTTCATATATTTAAGAGCTATCTCTTGTCGATGAAGTTAAGTGAAGCGTCCTCTATAGAATTTTTCTGTTTTTTTTCATGTTGTATGAATATTTCTGTTCTTTTTTTTTGTGAAAACACAACATAAGATCGCTAAAAATAGAGGCACCAGGAGAAGGCGATGAAAAGACTATTCTTGACAATAAAACACATTTAAGCTTCCTTTGTCGGTACTTTAACATATGAATAACTGTTTGGTAACTGAATATAAATAAAAGTATGTTTATTTTTCAGTAACTGGTGTGAACATCCACGTAATAACCCCTATAGTTTGTTTCGTGTGCATATTTTACACGTGTTTGGTGAGTTTTACTTTATGTAGGTAATTTAAACTATATTGCACACGAACATAAGAGTATGTAAATCGAAAAATCTCGTTTATTTCCGTACCCGCGATATTTCCCGCGGGATTTCTCTCTAAGTACACCCCTAGATTACGTAAAAAAGCTACCTACTTGCTAAATTTCAAATATACTAAATCCTATGGTAATAATTAGAGCCTACGGTTTAAGCTGTGCCTTGACATATCAGTCAATTAGTCACGTGCTCTTTTATATACTTAAGGTATTTCAGTTTACTGTTTGCTTTTCATAATAAAACTGTGGTTTTTGTAAGATATGGCAATATTACCTTCTTAACTACAACATGCATTAAGTTCCTTTTTCATTTATCTACAATTTATTTAAGATTTATTGATCCTTAAATTAACAAAAGCTGGTGGACTCTAAATAGAGCTATATAATGCTAAAAACATTTTCTGCCAAGACATCTTTATGTAAATAATGGAAAACATCAGATAGACAATCTAGTGTTTCATGGAAATCTCACGCAGTCAAGTTCATTGGTTCAATTATAACGAGTTATAAGAAATATTTACTTTCGCATTTACAATATTAGTTGGGATTGGGACTGATAACTACAATCGTAATTATTGAGCGAATTACGATTGTAGTATTGTATTGATTGATATGTATATTGAATTAACAGGGTGGCCTCAAAGCTGTGGTGTGGACAGACGTGATTCAAACCGTTATTATGGTGGGAGCGATGATCCTCGTTAATATTAAAGGTTCTTTCATGGTAGGGGGGTTCGACGAAGTGATATTGAAAAACTGGAATACAAGTCGTATAGAATTACCTACGTAAGTTATCATATTTTATAAATAGTTGCACCTAACGAAAAATCTACATACATACAATAATCACGTCTATGTCCCTTACGGGGTGGACAGAGCCAACAGTTTAAAAAAAAACTGAAAGGTTACGTTCAGCTTTTCCGTCTAAAAATGGAACTGTGATTCAAATAGTGACAGGTTGATAGCTCATCGTCTACAAGAAAAATCCCGAGTTTATAAGCTGTTCCCTTAGTCGCCTATAACGGAAAATTACGCCTTCCTTTTCCAACATTCTATTAAGTTTTACACAAGTCATTTTATTAACATTATAACTTAATTATATAACTGCAGTTCTGTAGTTAAATATATTCGCAACAAGTAAAATACATGCTACTCGTATATGCAGGTCTTAACTTTATAAAGCCTTACTCCATATATATTTTTATTATAAATAATAAAATTTCCATTATAACATCCACGACAAAGAGATGAAGGGGTCCTATTCCAAAATGGCGGAAACCAAATGACGTTGTTATTCTTGTAAAATCTTTTCATGATAGGTTCTCGTTCGACTTGACAGAAAGGCATTCGATATGGTCAGTGTCCATAGGATCCACGTTCTATTGGATCGGAAACATCGCAGTCAATCAGTCAATGATGCAAAGGTTCTTATCTTTGCCCGACTTGAAACAGTCTAGAAGGTAATTTTTTAAAAGTAAAAATATTAATTTGGTAACAAGAATAGTACAATTAAATCACTTTGGATAATGATGACTAACAAAAGATTATTTAAAAAAAGAAGGAAGAAATTTTGAACTGTATTTCTTTTTATTAAATTTCAGAGCCGTTTGGGGTTTTCTCGGTGGAATAACTACAATAGTGTTCATATGTGCATTCAGCGGTCTAGTGGCCTTCGCTAGGTATTACGACTGCGACCCTCTTAACTCGAAGTTGGCTCTTGCGAAGGACCAGATCCTACCATTGCTGGTAATGGATCTCCTTTCTGAGTGGAAGGGAATGCCTGGGATATTTGTCGCCGGTGTGTTTAGTGCAGCATTAAGGTATGTACATTTCTAAAGCCGCGTACATAATATACCGGACCAACGAAGGCAAACCTCCTTGGTCTTTGAACGTTAAAACAAAAGGCAACGCCTTCAAACGTGCATGGGAGCCAACCTACATTAAAAATCACATCATGACTTCTTCAAGTGACATTTTTTTTCCAAATATATGAATTACAATTTAAATTCAGATGGCTAACATTGATATCTCGAAGTCCATACATACATATAATCACTTTTTATCCCATACAGGGTAGACAGCGCCAACAGTCTTGAAAAGACTCAGGTGTATGGCTTGATAATAGAATTGAGATTCAAATAGTGACAGGTTGCTAGCCCATTGCCTAAAAGAAGAATCCCAAGATAATTAACCGATCCCATAGTTGCTTTTACCATCATCTATGGGAAAGAGATGGAGAGGTCCTGTTCTAAAGTGCTAAGAACCTCATGGCATTAAAAGTCCAAAATGTAAAATTACTATTTTAATACTATTTTTGCAGTTCCTTGTCCACTGGACTCAATTCAATGTCAGCTGTGGTATTGGAAGATTTCTGGAAGCCGTTCTTCAAGAAACCAACCCAAAAGCAAACACAGATTCTTGTGAGAGCAGTAGTTGTTATTTTGGGATTCATTTGTGTAGGTTAGTTAGATAAAATCTAATGTTTACGATGTATATCATTAATAAGTTCCAAATAAGTAGTTCCAAAACTACTTGACCTTAATCTAATTTCACGTTTATCTGTTTTGATTTTTTATAAATTCATAGATATATACGGAACAAATTCTTAAGATCATAACATTAACATAACATTAAATCACGCCTCTTTCCCGGAGGGGTAGGCAGAGACAACATCTTTCTTTATTACATCTTACTTACCACGATCTCTTGCAAAGGTCAAACAAGTTCAAAAAATAGATTAGCTTTAATATTTTTTTATTTAATTAAATTAAAAAAGAATATTCCTGACCCAACAAACTTCCTGAGAGGCTGACTAAATGCCTGCTAAATTACTGGGTCTAAAGATTTCAAATTTGGCCTGAAGGTTTCTTATGTGGTCAAAGAGTGCACTAAGATGAATGTCCCGATATTCTTAAGGGATCTACGGCCATACTCTATTTAAGTTATGTAACTTTAATATATGTAAGGAACTCTAAAAATAATGGATATGAAAATTTTGACTTTACAGCTTTAGTATTCGTGGTAGAAAAATTAGGGTCAGTACTACAACTTACTATGAGCCTTTCTTCGGCATCCATGGGACCTCTCGCTGGTATTTTTCTTATGGGATTATTCCTACCTTTTATGAATTCAACGGTTGGTATTCTTTTCTGTTTAAAATTCCCACTAAAAGAGTTGCATACTTATAATTACGTCTTTATCCTTTAAGACACAAAGCCATAGGTCTCCAGGACTGAGGCAACACTCAGCTGAATGGCATAATCATGGAATTGAGATTAAAATAGTGACAGATTGCTAGCCCATCACCTACAAGAAAAATTTCAAGTTTATCAGCTTTTTCCTTGATTAAAGTTTTGATTTGTTTGCCTTGTTCTCCGTTTATTATGAGCAAGCTGTAAATGTAAACAGATCATCTCACTGACATAATTATGCATTATCAAGCGATGTACGTACATTATACTCGTATATGTACATACAGCCTCAACTCAATTAAGGTAATTTTTCTTTTTTCTCCTGACGTTACTCCCGGCTATTAATATATTTCGTACTATTTGAATCTGAATGCCAACATTAAGCTGTACAGCTGAACGTGACCTTTGAGTCGTTTCAAGACTATCTACGCTGTTAGGGAAATTGAAGTGATTACATGTATGATTATATTTTAGAGTGCATTGATTGGTGGAATTTCTGGTTTAATATCAGCCTGGTGGCTGGTTGCTCAGTCACAACTGGCCCAAGCCAAAGGCCTACTCCGTTTTAAAGAGAAAGAAAGGTTTACACATAACTGCACTTATGTCTTTGAACAGCCTGCGAATAATATAGAAGATATGAGCAGGTAACACTTATTTTATATTTGTTTATATTTTGCTTTATTTTCAAGTTCATTTTTTTACATGCTGTAAACTACTGTGCATGTACTTTCGAACCTCAGATGCCTAATTTTTAGTTTATTTTGATAACAGTCCTTCCGTTATGTATCAAACTTTATGTGTATTTGATGTTCTAAGCCATTCGTTAAAAAAAATACACAATGGGGAAAATTTCAGTGGATCGATTACTACAAATGTCAGAGTATGCTTAACCGACCAACTTACATGGAGGGAGTTATGAATGGGAATGAAACGGTAAAAGTATATATATAACTAGGCGTGATTTTATATACTTATAGAAATATGTGGTAGGTACTTACCATATAATTTAATTTTCAGCGAAATACCTTACTTGTATCGTATCTCATACTTATGGGTGACGGCGTTTGGCTGCATTATTACTGTTTTAGTAGCGTGCGCTGCTAGTCTACTAGTAACGTCCAGACAAACGCATCGGGACGAAAGACTATTCGCGCCTATACTAAGGACATGGATCAAGAAGAAGAAAAGGGTGAGAACAATATTATTTACATTTAGTGATAGGCCTATAAACTTGAGACTCTTTTTAGGCCCTAGGATTTCCATCATTAAGCCAACAGCTGAACGTGGCATATTAGTCTTTTCAAAACGGTTGGCTCTGTCTATCCCGCATGAGATATAGACGTGACTATATGTTTGTATGTATATAATTACAAAGTTACCAAATAAAGCAAAACAGTACTTTCAATAGTGGCTAAAGCGAAACAAATAACAGAAGCTTCTGCAATCTACTAAAAAGCTTGTGCTTGATGATGACTTCAGACATATTTTTACATTGCGTTTTAATTTTGTGAAACAGTGTCAATTCATATTTATAAATATAATAATTTCAATTTTGTTTCAGGAAAATGATCTACAATTAAATAATACGTAGACTTAAATAAACCAAAGACAATTTTTAAGATTTTTTTATTATAAAACAATATTTAATCCATATACATTTATGTACCAATTCAAGCACAACTCAATTCATCGAAATTTGTGAAATAGGACAGGCTTATTCGGTATTTCTTTTTCTTTGTCAGTTCTTATAATTTTATTGATTTACTCATGGGGGTATATCCTTCAAATTAACCATTTATAAGGACGGTAAATCGGAAACTACATATGGATAAGTTCCTTTAGTATTCACTCTAAATAATCCAGGACTGCAAAAAAAGGACAAAAAATTATAATTTCCAATTTCCTAACTAGTGTTTTAAATGCGAAGACAACTTTGTATATACATATTTTTTTTTATATTAGTTACCTCTTCACCTTTAATCTCGTCACCGATACTCTGATACGTATTTTTGTTTGTAATATCTTCATTGCACAGAAATTTACACAGTTACAAGAAATAATATATAGTAATAAAATAATTTTTCTTTTGAAAATTTTGCAAACTTACCCGTAATACGGTAGCATATGTACATTTGTACCTACAGTGTTATATTGTACAGTCTTTATTTTTCAGTTATAAACAACTTTAGGCGAATTTTTTTTTCTGAATAAGTACCAAGATGTGAATTACTTTATCGATTTTTTACTTACTCGTTTTTTATCACATACTACTACATAACTAAAACTCTATCTTATATGCGTAAAAACCTTGCAATAATCTATTAATATATCTGGCTTTGTATTTAATTATGTTTTAGTTACCTTTTTGGTCTCAAATAACTATTGCCCATGAATTCTATAGGTTCGGCGCACAAATCTAATTCCACGTTAATAATACTCCCGCATTCTCTTGACTCAAAATGGTTGAATTTTATAGAAGCAGCCATTAGCTGGTATGATCGACTATGACCACAAATATCTGAGACACATCCTGGCTGGATTATTCCCCCGTTGGGATAGAAATCGGCGTAACCAATTGGTGCAAAGAGTCCAGTGAAAAGTGACGTATGTATGGCCTCAACGTATTGGCCATCTGTTTTGTTGAGGCGTTCAGGACAAAGGTTCCATCCCGGACCGGCCGGGTCCAAAGCTGCAAACAATTAGTTTTGATGAAATTTTATGGTATAGAAACCTGGCAATCAATAATAATGTAATTAATTTTTTAAACTTATTCCATTAAATATAACGCGGAGCATATTAATATCACATTTAATTTAGGTACCAAATAAAGAATTTTGTCTAGAGAATCCCGAAATCCACAAGGGAAAAATAAACTGGGCTGACGCGAAATTATGAGATTTAAATTTATTGTCTTTATATTTTTTTAGCTTTTACCCGTAGCCCGCGTACCTACCGTTTACTAATTGCCGTACGAATTTTCGAAAAAAGAGTAACCTCGCTTAATTATAGCTATTCATACAATAATTCATCAAAACAAATGTCATCGGACAGTCAGTCTTTAACACATTCATGATATTAGTACAGTTGAAATTATGGAAGTAATACCTGTTATTCTCTGGACTCTCCCACCTGTTTCTTTACCGGCATTACCCACCAGATGTCCACCGAGACTAAACCCCACGATGTGCATTGTCTCATACCGCACTGCGCCAAGACTGGCCAACCAATTGACAAACTGGCCTAGGCAACGCCCCGTGCCCGGCGTCCCTTTCGCCGCCGTAACATAATTTTGTCCAGCCAAGGCGCTCCAATCCATTACAATGACGTTTACATCTTGGTCTTGAAGGAAGGCTTGAAAATTTTCAAATTTATACTCTGTTATTCAGAACATATCACAAATATATATATATATATATAAAACGAATTCCTAAGCTACATCTGTATGCTTATTTGCGAGAACTAATTTAAAAAAATAATTTAAAAAATACTTCAAGTATTTGACATATTGTAAACCCACTTTAGATGATCATGCATGAAACTGGTAGGTGAGATCGTTTGAACAAGCAAGTGAAGCAAGTAAGGTCTACCAAAAAACTTTTATGTTTACAACTTCCGAAAATTGGTCTGATATTGATGAAATTTAATATGTGTAGGATAATCTGTAAATAATCATTTTCAGATCAAAATCGTTTTAGTAGTTTTTGAGATATTCACAATTTTGTAAAAAGTTTTAAGTGTTTCCGAGGACTACTTTCGCGGCGAAAGTTGACTGATACATACATTAACTGTAACACATGTAAGTACTTAGTAGAGATCATAACAAAAAATATTATGTACATTGTAGCTAATGTTGCCTTGAAAAACACTAAACAACAAGAAAGACAACCGTTAGACTACTTGAGTTTATCTTGTATCAGTTTTGAGTTTACGTTACATTACGACAAAAATACACATACGAGTAGCCAGTTATCGCTAGACTCGAAGATCTTACACAATCACTCGGCCAATTATAACCGATTTAGTCCTAAAATAATCTTATATTTATTACGAGTACGTAAAATCTTAATAGGACCTTGGACAAATCGATGGAACTCTTCAATCCAATTTGACAATTACTGGCCGAATGTAAAAAATATATGTGTCTTATGTAGCATCAATAAAAATAAATATACCTTCTGTGAGCATAGTGCTGAATTCATTAGTGCAACTTCCTCTCCAACCATGTACCAAGACAACGGTTATCTTATTTTTATCCAAGTTTGAATGTTTAACACTATTAGTGTCATTATACTTTAAAATTTGTGGAGTCAATGGATTTGCTCTGTGAACAGAATTCAGTGATTTAATCAATTATGATATTACTTCATATCGATATAAATTAGATTTAATTTAATTAGAACAATGAGAGTGTAAATGTAATTCTTTTGTACCTACCTTTTGTAGCATTATTTTGGAGATACATACATTCAGTCAGAAAAGTATCGGGAATGGATTATTTATTTATGGTTCCAAATTCAAATTTTTGTTTTTTTTGTTGTTGTTAGATTGGCACAACTGTTTTCCATTTTGGCGCGGAGTTTGAGTTGCATCTGTTGTTTACATTAAATACAGTGCTATTTTTAGTTATATCATATCTAGTGTGTATTGCTAATTTCATAATGGATAAAAACATCGAACAAAGAGTTTGTCTTAAATTTTGCATTGCCAATGGAATATCGTGTTCGGAGTCACTGAAAATGTTACAGAAGGCTTACGGTGAATCGACTTTATCAAAAACTCGTGCTAATGAGTGGTACAAAGCGTTCAAAAGCGGTCGAGATGTGATGGAAGATTTGCCTCGCTCTGGTAGGCCATCAACGTCTGCAACTGAAGTTAACATCGCAAAAGTGAAGGAAATAGTGACTGAAAATCCTCATTCAACTTTGAGAGAGATAGCCACCGAACTTTCTGTATCTCACGAGTCGATCCGTACCATTTTAACTAATAATTTGGGTATGAAACATGTTGCCGCTCGGCTAGTCCCAAAAGACCTGAATTTTTTTCAAAAACTCAATCGCATGAGAGTCGCTGAGGACATGCTAGAACGAGTCAATTCCGACCCAACATTCATGAAACGCATTGTTACTGGTGACGAGACGTGGGTTTACGAGTTTGACATGCAAACTAGTCAACAAGCTTCGGAGTGGCGCCTTCCAACTGAACCGAAACCGAAAAAACCACGCCAAAGTCGTTCAAAAGTCAAAGTCATGTTGACTGTTTTCTTTGACTATCGCGGTGTTGTGCACTCGGAATTCTTGCCGGAAGGTCAAACGGTAAATAAGGAATATTATTTGAGTGTTATGCGGCGTTTAAGAGAGCAAATCCGACGAAAAAGGCCAGATTTGTGGAAAGAAAATTCTTGGATTTTGCACCATGATAATGCACCTTCGCACATGGCCATCATTGTGAACGAATTTTTAACCAAACACTCAACAAATACCATCGAGCAACCACCATATTCACCAGATATGGCTCCAGCCGACTTTTTTCTTTTTCCTAAACTCAAATTACCACTTCGTGGCACCCGTTTTCAATCGGTAGAAGACATAAAAAAGAATTCGCGGCGAGAACTGACCTCAATTCCGGAAACAGCGTTTAAAAAATGTTTTGATGATTGGATTATTCGTTGGCGTAAGTGTATCGTTTCTAAAGGAGCATATTTTGAAGGTGATAAAATAAATTTGGATGAATAACAAACAGTTTGTGTATTATTGATCTTTTCCTGCTACTTTCTTGACAGAGTAGTACATAGGCCAATTATAAGTTTGAACTAGCGCCAAAGCAAGTTTAAAACTGGTGATATGAGATAGATACTAAATCAACGATACTATAATATATTTTTTAACAAATAAAAATACGGTTATACCTCCTCCTGCTGCTCCAGTAACCCGATTGCGGACTGTTCTCCAGATTTGAGGAGTTCTAACTTCTAGAGGGAAGCCCAAGGCGCGCCAATAATCAGGTTCTCGGATTGGGCGAAGATATTAGACATGTCAAATTTTATACGAAGCGATTCCCGTTTGACAACCGCAACCTTTAGATGGGAGCCTATCACGAAATGGATAATAGTTACTTTAACATCCTACGTGTAGTAAATAAATATATAATACCTTGTAAATAGCCAATACCCATTTTTATCCGGGTCACTTGTATAATTTTTAATGAACTCTTCATCGACTGGTTCCTCTAAATCGATCATAGTAAGTTTGTTATCATCATCGCCTCCGACGTAAAAGTAACGTTCACTATTTGATGGGCCCTCTCGAATTCTCGCAGAGCAAACTAAAAACGTCATATCATTTTGTCAAAGAAAATAATGAAAAGGAGGAAAAAATAAACACAAACACCCAAGCCAAGTCTTGAAAAGGCTGAACGGCCACGTTCCACCGTATGGCTTAATGATGGAATTGAGATTTATTTAGTAACAGATTGCTAGCCCATCGCCTACAAGTAGAATCCCAAGGAAATTAGGTAACATTTCCTTTGATTGACTATCCCAGAGGAATAAGTTATCTGAAGTGGAAAAGAAGCCACCTGGCACACTACGTTTTTTCTTGGCGACCAGATCAGCATGGAAAGTAAAAATATAAAGCGTAATTACGTAAAGAAAACTAACAAACATCGTTTTGTTCTTCACATCATATCATATCGAATATTGCCAATAAAAAATATTTTACAGGATAAACCTTTTTCAACAACAGTAAATTAAAAAAAAGATGATATAATCATATGAATTCTCACCATATGTAATGTAATAAAAATATGTAAGTATTTGAATAAAAAAAACACATTACCTACCTGTCAAAACGAAGGATAAACCACAAAGAAGTTTCATGTTTCATTACCTTAAAATTACTGATGAATTCCAATTAATTTACTAGGTATATGTATAGCCAATAAACACTTCAGAGTGTTTCAATATACCTATTTTGATTACTTACTACTTCTGTTATCGTCTACAACTAGTAATGGCATTTGGCCTCAGTCGGCCAGTATTTTAATATGTCATTTTATTTATTTATTTATGTACAGGCTCGCGCGACTTTTGCGCTATTTACAGGCGCGAATTCAGCAGCACTTAAAAATAAATACAGCTCTCTCGCAATTTCCACGGGAACAAAAGTTTTTACAGGGATAAAAAGGACCTTCTCCGGACTCTTCTATACTAATATTATAAAGCTGAAGAGTTTGTTTTGTTTGTTTGTTTGTTTGTTTAAACGCGCTAATCTCAGAAACTACTGAACCGATTTGAATAATTCTTTCACTGTTACATAGTCTATTTATCGAGGAAGGCTATAGGCTACATTTTATCCCGGATTTCCTACGGGAAACGTCAACAATGCAGGTGAAAGTTGAATGAGTCTGCCATCTGCGAGCTTTCCACGCGAACGCTGCACAAACCAACAAAGATATAGTAAAACAATGTACTTAAGATGTGAAGTACTCATTTTTTGCCACAAAAAAGTCCGCGAGAGCATATATCTATCTCTTAAGGTTTACTTACAATAACCACTTTTATGTTCATTTTTTAAGATTATTTTTTCATTATAAACATAAGTTATTTTGAAACCAATTTTCTTTAATTCAGTATTAATCCTTATCCAAATAAATATGTATATTACTTTCGTCTTTTCATGTAGACTAAAATTGCCATTTACAGTATATAAATCAGATGAATAGGTTTTGAGATATAGTCGTTATAAGCAATTTGCAGCGAAACATTTAATACGGCGAACCAGCGTTCTTTCTAATACGCGTGACCGCCTGACCGCGTATTATAATACTTCCTTTGTATGTTTGTCTGTTTTTACCTCTTACCTACTTTTAAACTGATTATGTCTATCTTTTAAGATTGTTGTTGATTATGAGTATTTAATTGTAAACACAACTGTCTTTGATATCACTTAATTTCAATGAACATCTTAGAAGATATTACTATTTTAAAGTAAAGTAAAGTATCAGCCTGTAAGATCCCACTAATGGGCAAAGGCCTCTCATCTCACTATACGGTCTCCGTTCCGTCGCGGGTAATGATGTGGGCCAAGTCGTCGCCAAGTCGCATAACAATTAGCAGCTATAATTGATAAAGCCGAGGAGGATGTTTGCAAAAATAAATATGATGCCCAAAATAACTATTCCACGCGGACAAAGTCGCGGGCACTTCTAGTAATTATATATACTAGTACGTATTTCAAGATACTAGTAGAATCTACTACGACTATCCTCAACAAAAACAAGATATTTTTTTTATTGAAAATATTTTTTTTTGTGTTGTTTGAGTATTTTATTTAAAAAAGCTGAAAATCAAAATACTAAGTACATATAATAAAACGGTAAAAAAAATTGTCTGTACATTTAATATTTTGGCTGAAACGGATAGAGGATTTTTTTACATTTTTTGTCTGTCTGTCTGTATGCGACTGTATGATCACGATTCGACTCGAAATTTACGCGGACGAAGTCGCGGGCAACAGCTAGTAATCTATAAGGTATCTAAATTAACTATGCATATACTTTATTTGTTTACTTACCACGATCCTTGCATACTTCTTTTGCTATAAACATACAAAATATATCATTCTTTACCCCACATTGATTTGATTTGACACACACACGTTCACATAGATCATACAGTCGTGGAGCCCGGATGAAATTTTTACAATTGAAATTCTAGTTTACGAATAGAAGCCCAAAAATATGATTGACAGAATTTGTCTGTCTTCATGTTTGCACTTTGCATCGCGGTGTTTAGCTCGTGTTTCGCTTAGACCAAAAGAAAAATTAGTTTTTTTCTTTATCCTGACTCCGTTTTGATCATTTGATTTGTGCATGATCCAGGATTGTGTTAGTCAGGTTTTAACACAGCGACAAAGTCACAGGCAACAACTTGTTATTACACAAATGAAAAAAAAACTATTTAAAACAAAATTTATTGTAGAATTGCGGTTAGATCTTTTTGTAAATTCAGAAACGTTCAGTAGGGCCATGATGAACCGGTGCTCAACCCGAATAAACCAGCCCTGAAAAAAATAATAGAATTAGCTTTGATTCAAATTCTAAACTGTCCATCTTACAATAGCAATGTACTTTACAAAAAAAAAAGAATTCTATTATTTAAATTCGACTATCATCATGATGAAAGTATACTAAAAATCCAACCTTGTTGCAAAAGGTTTTAGCGTTTAACGAAGTAACGACATGTGCAATCAGAGAACATCTTCATGAAGTATTAATCTAAATTCACTAGGCCAACCACTAATAGACTAAAGAGTATGTCATTAAATTTCAACAAAAACCACGTACCCTCGTTTAGCCAAAAGTCCATTGCCCATATTGAAATTAACGCCTTGACAATTGTTAGCGCCAGCTTCTGTAAGACTCTGACAGGATCTTCCAACAAAGTGATTATACCGGATGCTTGCAGCAAAATACTCATAGGCTCTAGCATGAGAACAGGGGCTATCTGAACAACCAGGCATAGGACCTGTTCCTCCATTGGGGTAAAAGTCTGCGTGCCCTACAGATCTGAAGATGCCCTGGATTAAACCGTCAGTATGGATTGCTTCAACGTATTGTCCGTCATTGGATGATAGAGTGTTCTGATTTGTTTGCCAGAGTGGACCAGCGGGATCCAAACCTGGAGGAAATCACGTATATTTTAATAATCTCGTCGTACTCCCTTAAGTAGATAGAGCCAACAATCTTAAAAACAATAATTCGCTTTTAAAATATTTAAAAATAACCCCATATACACACAATCGTTTAATTATTATAGTCATCATCGTCCTGCCGGCGTTAAAACCTGTTGAATTCACAACTTTATGAAGAAGATCCTGAGCGATGCGCTTATCACCAAGATGCTAAAATTGGTAAGTCAGGTTTTCTCCTGCTCCGTCCATATATGGACCAAAGTAATTACAATTTTCGCGTCATAACACGTTCCTCATTGTACTCCCGGCCGTAGACCGAAAGTTTTTAGTACAAAGCAATAAACAGAATACGAACCAGTTATTCTGGATGGGGCGCCAGACGCTGAACGACCAGCATTTCCAACTACATGAGCTCCCAAACTATACCCGACTAAATGCACATTATTCCAGCTTCCACCAGCAGTATTAATAAGCCAGGTCAAGAAGGCTCCAACATGTTGACCGACGTCAGGTACACGAGATACCGCTGATATGTAGTCCATACTGGCAACAGTACTCCAGTCCACTACGATGACATTAACATCTTGGACAGCCAAGAAAGCAGAAGTAGTCATTGTGTTGAGCAAGTGGTTTCCGTTGTTAGTCCATCCATGAACTATAACTTTTAAAGGTCTTGATGCCACGTAGTTGGAATTGGAAATGGAAGCGGCATTGTTGTGGGTAATGATTTGAGGTGTAGTAGGGTTGTTCCTGAAAAGTTTTATAATTATCTAATTTCTTCAGTTACTATTTCAAAATATGGTTACTCATAATGTGAAGAAAATGGCCTATTGCCAATACAAGGTTTTTAATAAATGTGTCATAATGTAAATAATTACGTGTATAATTTCTTATATCGAACTGATAACTATGCAATAAAAACTGATAATTATCAACATTAATTGCATAAAAAACGTCTCTATTCTTGGTCACGTTTAGCTTAGGTCAAATGATGAAATTCAGATTCAGGGAGAGGGGAACTTGCTGACCCATCGCCTAACAGAATAATCCTCAGTTTAAGAGTCATTTTCCTTTATAGACGTACAATCTGTACAGTAAGAAAAGTATCTAGTCCATGCCATTCTGATGTGGTTGCGACATTATGATATCGACCAGATATGATGATGTATTTTGTTTTTAAATAATTATATCAAGATACCTGGTATAAAGCCAATATTGATTATTTGCACCAGATCTAGATGCCACAGCAGCTGCATCGACTGGTGCTTGAAGATCCACTAGCTTTGGCTCGTCTTCATTGTCCGACATCCATATATAGCGACTCTCGCCTTCCACATAGTGGCTATTATCTCTTGGCACGTAGTTTATTGCATTGCCAAAACATACTAAAAAATTGCCAGGGTTCATATAAATATCAATCACGCAACCCTAATGTAATGTTCTGGAAGTAGTTAGAAATAATTTGACCGTCCCATATATACCATACCATAATTTTCACATCACTCCCGTTTCGAAAGCGCAATTGGCTAAGTTAACCTTTGTGTAACCTTATTTATTTATTTTTCTTCTTAAAGATATTAATACCTTCCCTTTTTCAAGTGATTCAGGAAGTTTTTCATTCATTAATAAATAATTTGTGTGATAGTAAGATGATGCGCAGTACAGTTAACGATTATAACACATAGCGCAATGACCTGCTCAATAGATGACGTGACGCTACGAAACCTAGAAGATACTCGTATTTTTATGAATGAAAATTTACTTATAAAAGTGACACTGGCTTGCTGTTTCACTATCATTATATTCAAACCGTTGGGAGCTAAAAATTCAAAATTTGCCATGTAGGTTTCTTTTGTTTCTTAAGGTCCTTCTGCTTTTTTCTCCATATTTACTTCACTTTATAGAACGAAATTCTCGCGGGCAGCAAAGAGAGGATTAAGAGGATTTTTCGTTTTGTACGAGCGGAGCCAGACATAGTCTATTTATTGCGCTATCATTATTTTACCTTTATATATTTTCGTTTCGTTTAATTCGTTATCATAAACAACAAAGTTAATTTAGTAATTTATATTTGTAATTTTTCCCAACATTATTTTTTTACCAACTCACTTGTAACGACAGCAGCAAAAATAACAAAGGCTTTCATCTCTGACAGCGACACGTAAAATGAAATGGATGGCTTGTACGTGAATGATAACTTATATGCTCGTAAACGTTTTATCTCTTAATCCATTCTATAATTAACCAAACCGGACATTCGCGAAAATTACACAATACATTCAAAGGGTGTATAATAAATATTTTCCTATGGAGTTTGCAAGACAATCGGCCTTATACTTAATTTAAGCTTCAGACTTAAACGTTGATGATAGCCTATCAACCTGTAACTACTCGTATTTAAATCTCAATTCCATCATGGAGCTATGCAGATGAGCGTAGCCTTTCAGTATTTTACGAGACTGTTTGGCTCTGTCTACCCCGCGAGGTATAAAGACATGACGACGTGTATTTACGTAAAAAAACTTTATAATTGTCTTTCGCATTCACAATAATTCATTTAGTATTATGGCTCCCATGATATGATTTTAACAGTCAGAATTAAGAGTATAAAAAGGCCCATATAGAGTAAAAACACCTCATCCTAGAAAAAGTACTGCATCAAACGATCGACGATAATGACTAGGTACTATTTTTACGACAGCAAAAATAACCAACCTGTAAATGTTAAATCTATCATTGACATAACCCCTGCCGACATGAGATTATCGGTTTAATAATCTTCTATCTATCTAATCTTAAATTGCAAAAATAACTTTGATAAAATTAGTTTATAATTGCAAGTCATCAGGGACTTTTTTTATTTGTGACATCGTGCATCCCAGTACGACTAGACCTTATAAATAATGTCTTACTTATTCTTAATTTAAAATCCACAGATGGTTACTATACTGACCGCAGTTAAGATTAAAGGGAACGGAAATTAACGGGATTAGTCATTTCGCGCGGGCGGATTCGCGGGTGTCCTCTAGTTAACTAGCTGGTTCTCGTGTGTATGCGCCCGCGCAACTTTAAGAGAAAATATAACGAGTAAGTATAAAACAAGATTTAAAATACGATAATTTCGGAAGTACTTACTTAACTGATTTTATACTGATTTTAATCGGGAAAGCTATGTTCAATAAATTTTACATTTTGCTAGCTACTTCCCTGCATCTTTCCGCGTAGAATAGAAACATTAGACCACATTTTAGGGTTACGTAGTCCAATGGTTAAAAAACACTCTTTAACCAAATCCATAACATATTCCATCAAAATCGATGCAGTTTTCATACCAACTGTTTTATTTTATGCCTTTAGGATGATTTATGAAAAAATGTGCATAATCTTTAACTACTTAATTAGGTAATAATGTTCGGAATTGAGAGTAGGTGATTTTACGAGTAGTGCCAAAGTAGAAGAACTAGCCAAACCCGAGTCGCGCACAAAGGGTTACGTACAATCAACTATAAATCATTACGTTGATTATTAAGGTAATTTGTGAAAATTTCAGCTTTATAGCTATCACGGTTTATGAGATATAGCCTGGTGACAAACGAATAGACTGACGGACGGCAGGGGTTTAGTAATAGGGGGCCATTTTAACTTTTAAGGTACAGAACCCTAAAAACGTGTCGAACAATGTAGCATAGGTACGAATCCTAACGTAGCATTGTACCAGGTTCTTCTCTGAATTAACCTTAATTTTATTAATAACTGATGCTCTTATGGTTAATGAAAACATAATTCCATAACTTGACTTATCCAGTAAAATATTTCTCCTATATCTCTCCACAGAAGTAAGCAACCGAGTTACGCCAGAAGGTCTATAAATAACTCTTAAACTACCTAATTAGGACAGAAAAAAAATCGCTTTGGCTAGAGAGTAAATTAGTAATTTAGTAGAAACAATCTATATATATAAAACTCTTCCGTTACTGAGTGACTGACTGACAGACAACGCACAGTCGAAACTACTGGTCGTAGACAGCTGAAATTTGGAATGTAGGTTCCTTGGGATATGTAGGGGAGCACTAAGAAAGGATTTTTGGAAATTCAACCCCCAAGGGGGGGAAAAGGGGTAAAAATGTTTCTATGAAAAATCTTATTCCTTGGGTTTATAAACTTGAAACTTGGCATGAACACGTACATAGGCAAGTAAATATGTTTGACATTATAAGTTTTTTCAAACTACCCTCCAATCGTGATTTAGGGGGTGCGATTGGGTGACTGATTTATTAACGCACAGCCGAAACCGCTCGGTATAGGAGTCTGAGATTTTGAACAGAGGTTCCTTTAGTAACATAAGTGAGCACTAAGAAGGGATTTTTGAAATGTCAACCCCCAAGGGGGGGAAACGGGATAAACTGAGCCGGGGCTGCGGGAAAGTTCTAACGAGATACCGTGGCCCCGGAACGCAAAGGGCAACTGAAGGAACGAGGTGGGTTTTAGTCAGTAAAAGTCTGACACTCCCTTTCGTTCCACCCAGAGCGGGAGAGGTCATTTGATGACTTCCCATCCTTAAAAAAAAAGACTTTGTATGACAACTTTCAGTCGTCTCTTTAACATACATAATAACATACATAAGTATGTACATACATGCATAACATTAATAACATCACGCCTTTAAATCCCTATTTTGTGTTAACACTACCCATACAAACAGCTACAAAATTTGTCCGCATCCATTTTCACCTAAATTCTTAACGTTAATGAGATTTACTTTTTATTATCAGGTCAACCTAATAGCCTCACATGTACGTATAACTTCGTAAGAATTTTCTTTCAACTCCTAACCGTTGAGGAGTTGTACCTTCCATCATCAGCTCATTCACATGGGATGATGACTATCAGACGCAAATACTTAAACAGATCTATGAAATTGTCAAAAACGTAATTGCCTGTTTTGCCCTTGATTTCCCTGGAATACCATCATCAGATCCTGACTCCCAGCTATTTGGCTTAATGATATAAATGTGTCAAATAGTGTCAGGTTGCTAGCCCATCGCCTAAAAAAGAATTCCAAGTTTGTAAGCCTATCCCTTAGTCGCCTTTTACGACATCCATGGGAAAGAGATGGAGTGGTCCTATTCTTTTTTGTATTGGTGCCGGGAACCACGGGAGAAGCCATATGAATTTAAATCAAATATAAACTTAAACAGTCCCGCACGATACGGGATTAAAAAATGGGTGAAATTTTATGGCGTATCCTTATAATCTAAAATACATTTGCGCGGGCGAAGCCGCGGGCAAAAGCTAGTCTTATATATAAAATTCTCGTGTCACAATGTTTGTCTCCGTACTCCTCCGAAACAGCTTTACCGATTTTAACCAAATTTTGCATGCATATTCAGTAGGTCTGAGAATCGGCTAACATCTATTTTTCATACCTCTTATTGATAAGGGTTGTCCACACTTGACATTTTTTTTTTTACCTATAAATTACTTAAAAAATATTTATATGGCATAACAACGTTTGCCGGGACAGCTAGTATTATATAATTTAGTAGCAAACACATGATCACGGCTTTAATCCTTTTAGTATAGACAGAGCCAACTGTCAGTCAGACTGAAAGGCTACGTTCAGCTGTATGGCTTAACAATGGAATTTAAATTCAAAAAGAGACAAGTTGCAAGCCAATATGCAGTGTGGTTACCTGCACCAATAAAAAAGAATAGGACCACTCCACCTCGTTCCCATGGATGTCGTAAAAGGCGACTAAGGGATAAGCTTATAAACTTGGGATTGCTTTTTTAGGCGATGGTCTAGCAACCTGTCACTATTTGAATCTCAGTTCTATTATTAAGCCAAACAGTTGAACTTGGCCTATCAGTTATTACAAGACTGTTGGTTCTGTCTGCCCGGAAGAGATATAGACGTGATTATAATGTTGCAAGCCTCAAAGTGGAATCTCAAATTTATACTTAATCCTTTCGCTTGATTGACTTTTACGATTCGCACGGAAAGAGAAGCACCTTCCACATGCTATGTTTTCTTCTTTACTACCGGACCAGCATGGAAGCATAAAGCATAAGTGTGTATAGTTGACATCAATGCGTTTCAGATCCGTTACGGCTAAAAATAAAATAGCAGAATTGGCCTGCTGTATTTCTTTTTGAGATACTGAACACTTAAATGAATTAAAATCACTGTTTTTCTTTGTATAAATGTGTATTTGTACCAAAAGGATATAGGTAGGTCTATAAGATCTTCGATTTCACTGGAATGTTTTTAAAAGGGCCATGATTCGCCAGTACTCAGTCCATATAAACCAGATCTGAAAAAGAACAAAAACAAATTTTTGCTGCAAGATTTGGATTCACGAACATACTTTATTATTTTATTAAGCAGCCTTCCTTTGGAGCATGAAGGCAACGGAATTCGTCATCTGATTACTTACCCGCGTTTATTCAAAATGTTGTTGCCCATATTTAGTAAGCTGCCTTGACACCGATTGGCCCCGGCTTCTATAATATTCTGGCAAGATTTGCCTACAAAGTGATTGGAATAGATGCTTGAGGCAAAATATTGGTATGCTCGGGCATGTGAGCATCCGCTATCTACACACCCAGGCATTGGGTTCACTCCTCCGTTGGGATAAAAATCTGCGTCTCCTATTGGTCTGTAAATGCCCTGGTATAACCCGTCAGTGTGAATAGCCTCTACGTATTGACCGTCGCCGATAGATAATCTGTTGCGATTGGTTTGCCATAATGGACCGGCTGGGTCCAATCCTGGAATCCATAAAACAATTTATTAAAATACAAAAAGTAATAAGTAAAAAATTATATTTCGATCAATTTTAAAAGAGCGGCAAGTTAACTTTTGTCCCTCATTATTATGAAATTATTATAGACTAACCAGTAACTCTGGCAGGTAAGCCGCCAGCAGCGCGACCTGCATTTCCCACTACATGCGCTCCCAGACTGTACCCAACTAAATGCACATTATCCCAAGTCCCACCGCCAGTTTCAATCAGCCAAGACAGGAACTCAGCGAGATGTTGCCCCACATCTGGTACTCTAAAAACAGCAGACACATAGTTCAGGGCAGCAACAGTCCTATAATCCACCACGATCACGTTTACATCTTGGGCAGCTAGGAATGCTTCTGTAAGCATCGTATTGACCTGATGATTGCCGTTGTTTGTCCATCCATGAGCTATGACCATCAATGGTTTAGAAGCCACATAGTTAGAGTGTAAGATCGAGTCAACGTTACCATGTGTAATGATTTGCGCAGTCGTCGGGTTATTCCTGGAAAGATAATATGATTATATTACTTTTGTAAGAATTGGTTGTCTCAGTAATTAACATTATTTCAAAATATATACTTAGTATGAAAACATTTAAAATTATAAATTAATACTTCAGTTGTAACAAAACTGTACGGATCAAAATAAACTAGACAAAACCATTCAAAACAAAATTCTGAGCTAGTTACCTTGTATAAAGCCAATATTGGTTGTTGGCACCAGTTCTAGAAGCCAAAGCTTCTTCATCGACTGGTGTATTCAGATCTACTAGTGTTGGTACGCCTTCGCCGTCCGACAACCATATAAAGCGGGTCTTACCTTCCACATATTGGCTGTCTCTTGGTAACCTAGGTATTGCACTGCCTATACATGCTGTAACAAAAATTACACTTTAGGAAATTGAATTGTCGCAAATGTGCATTCGTCCACGGTTTAAAGATCTATGCTATACCTTGTCTTGTATCCTTCTTTGAAAATAAATTTGTTTCTATTTTTGTGGGTACTTACTGCCATATTTTACAATGACGAATTGATCAGTATTCAGTCATTTTCTAGGTAGCAGCCATAGCAATGAATATGTCAAAACATATAATGGTAAAGAAATTCAGGACTTTCTTTTTGTGTTCTATGTTTATGCTGTTGACTGTACCACTACTCGCACTCGTCACCTTTTCATCGACATCCTTAAGTAAGAAAGAAGAGGAACTTACTTGCGATAATTGATGCAAAAACTACAAAGACTCTCATCTTTGCACAGCGCGACGTACCAAACATTTCAAATGTCTGCGTACGTGATAATTTATATAACTTCATTTTATCAAACTAATCCTCCATCATAATAGAAAGATGGCGATTAATCGCTAGATTGAACTTTGATTGAATCAATCGCAATTTATCACTACGCGATCAGGAAAAAATATTTTTAAATCCATTTTGGTGCGTTTCCATCTAGACAAGGTTTGGTACCCAAGAAGAAATAATGGTTTTCCGTAGTTTCCTAATTTTAATAGCAGTGCGGTGCAATATTTATTTTAAAATAGTACCATGGTAGTAAGGCGGAGACTAAACGTAAGTTGTTGGTACTAGGGAAGAGGAATGGTTCAGGTTTGATTTATTTAAACTTTATTGCACCAAAAAGTGATGTGCAAAAGGTATTCAGAATAATCCACTTAAATGAGTACCAGTAGTTTTAATAAAAGAATTTTATGGATATTTACCTGAAAATAAATAATTTTAATTATTATTTAATTTTGAAAGTTCCCTTGTGACGCTTGCCGCGCATAGTCTTGCGTCATGGTCGTGCATCATCGTACAAAAGGCAGCGTTTGTCCTATTATTCTGAATCGCCTGTATCATTTTTTTACGGATTCTTGAGAGATATACCTATTAAATGAAAATTATACCTTAAAAGCTAAGCTTTCAGTCCCAAACACATGTCATGTGTATATTGTGAGAAATTGTGGGTTTGGTACCACACATTCTCACAATAAAATAGCCCACTTTTTTGGCAGATGGTGAAGAGGTGTGATACTACTATTGATACATTCCTTTGATTTATGATATTATATGTACAGTCCAATTTTATCTCCAGTAACAATAGACTGGAAATAGTGTTGTCATGTTTCACGAAACCTGTTATTGCATCGACATGTCTAACCTTATATGCCTGAATTGCTGTCGTTGTTCGGGTTTATAGAAATATATCGCACGCATAGCTGTTTGACTTAATGATAGAATTGAGATTCAAATCGTGACAAGTTGCTAGCCCATCGCCTAAAAAAAGTATCCCAAATCTATAAGCCTATCCCTTAGTCCCCTTTAACAACATCCAACCTTTTACGATAGCCAACATAACCAAAAAATAATATTTCAGGTGAGATCCTCAGTACACGTTTCTGGATATGCCTATTAATGGTTCTTTGTACTTCACTCCAAAACCCTAAATAAGACTAACATGTGTAAAATAATAATAACAGTCAAATAGTACCTCTGTTTCTACTTATCTTAGATAATAATTTTAATTAACATTATCTTACGACATCATTCCGATAATCATGTAGATCACGAAGCCATGAATGGAAGAACACTTAACATGTGATTTACAATAATACAGGGTGACTTTTAATTCAACTGCACAAATTTAACTGTTAAGTGTAAAAAAGTTAAAAGAAAAATATCGGTTCATATTTCAGAAAGTATGAAAAAAAATAAAAGTATCAAAATCCACGATCCTAAATATGTCATATCACCCCGGCGGGCGGAAAAGCGACGCGTAAGGTTCAGAGGTCAACGACACAATTCATTCAGCTGAGCGATCTCGACAACTCTTTACTTGATCTTGATACTAGAAAAATAATTTATTTTTCAGACATTTATTTACATGTTTAGTTTTAATTACTTTTTGTAGTATTGGTCTTTAATAAAGCGTGTGACGTAGTTTTTGAGGGTTTTTTAAATGTGAAAATGATGACGTTTAATTTAAATAAAAATAGGCTCAAACGGCTCAGAAGCATGGGTATAGTCTATGTTTAAAAGGATGCAGTTGTTTTAAATGTCACCCTGTATAAAACATGTCATTGGCGTATCGCATCAGACAGCATTTAAATTGATAAAATGTTTTCTAAAACAATTATTAATTCTGCGCTTTAAGAGTCTATGTTATACTATGTTTACTATGTTACACACATCATGTCTTAATCCTTTACGAGATACACAGAACTTAGAAAAGTATTTAAGAAATGGCTTATTGATAAAATAGATTAAATTCAATTTTCTGAATATCGTTTATTAGCCATCTAAAAATTTCCTCAATTCTTCAAAGTAAGTAAGTTACTTACATGGAAAAACTTGCGTTTTACGATCAATCATGAAAAATTGTCAGAAGAGTTGTCATTGAGTATCTCGTATCTTCAGCTGCTATAGAACACAGGTTTAAATAAAACGAGTTTATTTGTTAAAATTTTTCACAAAACATGAATTCTATCTTGGATAAATAAGAGAAAAATATAAACAATGCTTAGAAAACAAAATTTATTCAATAAGGCCAATTATTGCTTGTCGCCAAACCATAGATTCCAATTCTGCAAAAGACAAAAATGCTCAAGTTAATATCATGGAGTGAACTTTTGATTATTATTCTAATGAAATGAGTTACATCCGTAAAGAATTGTACGATTTAATATAAGAACATGATTAAAGTTTTCTACATTAAGACCGCCTTTTATTAAATACAGAATGGATTGTATTTTGTACAATAAAGTATAAATAATTAAAGAAATATTATTTTATATTATACGAGTATGCAGCATACAAAAAATAATATTTCTTTAATTATGTTATTTTTTATTTCTTAAACAGCAATACTGAAACCTTTGTGGCTACCATGGTAGCAATGATCTTCTTTAACACCAAATGAAAACTTTTAGTAAGAATATTTTCATGTCCTTACCCGCGCTTTGTCACTATTCCATTGCCCATATTGAGTGTACTTCCGGAGCACTGTACATTCTGGGCTTGCTGTATACTGTTGCACAGACGGCCCGCTAGGTGGTTGAACTGCACCGTGGCGGCGAACAGTTGGTAAGCACGGCTGTGGGAGCAGGTGCTGATCCAACACCCAGGTTGGGGGTTTCTCCCACCGTTAGGATAAAAGTCACTGTCGGCTATTTGGTCGAAAATTCCAAGCAAGCCACCGTCGGTGTGGATGGCTTCCACATACTGACCAGCTTGACTGTTCAGAGCGTTAGAGTTCCCGCCCCACAGAGGTCCAGCTGGGTCCAAACCTTTAATAAAATTATTCCTTAAAATCATTGATTTCCAAAAATAGTGTTGCCGCATTTCGTTAACTAATAGGTTGACAAATCTTAATTTTTATGTACATTAATCGACTTACCTGTAACACGAGCAGGTCTGCCACCCGCCTGTCGTCCAGCATTGCCAACAATATGGGCGCCCAAACTGAACCCAATGAAGTGCACGTTATTCCAGTTACCACCAGCAGTGTCAATGAGCCAGGTTATAAAATTCCCAAGGAACTGGCCAACGCTAGGGACAGCCAAGTAAGCAGCAGTGTAAAGGCCATTGGCATGGTTTGACCAGTCCACAACGATAACGTTGGCATCTTGTACGGCCAGGTAAGCGTCTCTGATGAGCGGGTTCAATGCAGAGTTCCCATTGCTGTTCCAACCGTGAACGATTACTTTTAACGGTCGGTTAGCAACGTAATTTGAACTCCAAATGGTGTTTGCATTTCCGTGTACAATCACCTGAGGGTTGGTGGGATTATTTCTGTAATAAAAATTAATTGTTGCAAAGTTTTTAAGTAGGTATCTAATTAAAAATGACCGAAGTAATATTGAAGTCAACATTATTTTATCGTCGCATTTAAGCCCATAATTGCAACTGAGTGTCATCATTGTTCTTAATTCGATCATTAAGCCATCCAGCTGCATTGTTCTGGAGATTGTTTAATTTGGCTAATTCTGCATTAACACAAACAGAATTGTTCTATTATCACTAGGAACATACCTTGTGTACAGCCAATATTGGTTATTAGCACCGTTTCTGGCAGCAGCTGCAATGTCTGATACTGGAGCCTCGAGATCCACTAGGTGTGGAACGCCTTCACCATCCGGCATCCAAATGTAACGGCTTTCTCCCTCGACATAGTGGCTATTATCCCCTGGTACCGTGGGGATTGCACTGCCAGTGCAAACTAGGAGAAAAATTATTACAAATCAATCACAATGAGAAGCTTTCTCATATAATTGAAGACACAATTATTATTCTCAAGCACAATTAAAACCACATGGTTAGGAATTAAAATACAGAAAGCGAATTAGCTCTCTCGTATCTTCTCTTGAAAAAAAGATAGTTTACTATTCTCATGTTTATTTTAAGAAGTTAACTATTCACGATGTAAAAGGTAATAAATTAGTATATATCTAATAGAATTTTTAAAAAGATACACAAAACTTGATGTATAATGTATATAAAAATAATAATACTGACGAGTAATGAGTGAGACTAGAACTACTAGCAACTTCATTGTGAGCCTATATCTACTAATAAACAACAGAAAAGGATCATATTTATACATGTTTTATCTCATTCAAAAAATGGTTCGAGGTTTCAGATATCTAATTCAAATGATTGATCTGAATTTTGATTGATTAAGTACAATTGATAATCAAATAATTGATGGTAATCGGTCTAAGGGTTCCGTACATATTAATATGGTACCCATTGAGTATCCAAGTCCCAAATCAAACTATTATTTCAACTCGTTAGCTTAATCTCAGTTTGTCACTCTTTATCGTACGAAGAGTAAATTAATTTGAATTTTTAAGTGAGTGTTTATGCGAAAACAATAAAATATTGTTGAAAGATCTTAAAAATTGTCACTAAGATGTACCTATATCTGATATAACATTTTTAACTAAATCATCAAACTAGTTCTTGTAGTAAGCATAGAATTAATTTTATTTCCGTCCGTTAAATCAGTCTCAGTCTCTCAATCGCTGTCTAAACGCTCTATAGATTATTTAGTTGTTTATAGTAATTAGGTAAGTACATACTTAATTAATTTATATTGTTAAAAAAATCAATAGAGAAAAGATATTAAGATATCAAATCAGTTCAGAATTTATAGAAGATCAAACAACAGTTATTCATTCATGTTTACAAGTAAGGACAACTGGTGGCTATGCGTCTTATCAAGGTAATGAAAACGTCATACAAATTATCTTCATTGTAACATATTTTGGGGAATAACTCAAGTTTAACCAGATTGAAGATAAAATAACATACGCGTCACACAGATGGTAGGTAATTGTTTTCAAATTAAAGGATGGCAGGTGTGGCCAGATAAGGATTTTTGGAGCTATACAGTAGAGGAATTTGATTTTATCAGAAATGTGTGCCGTGTGATTCCCAGCACCAATATAAAAAAGAACTCCCTCTCACTCTTTCCCATGGATGTCATAAAAGGTGACTAAGGCATAGGGTTAATAACTTGGGATTCTTCTTTTAGGCGATGGGTTAGCAACCTACCACTATTTGAATCTCAATTCTTTCATTACCTATACCAGCTGAACGTGGCCTATCAGTCTTTTCATACTGATGGCTGTCTGCCCCGCAAGGGATATAGACGTGATTATATGAATGACAAACATATACATATATGTACCTTTATATGCTAATTGTTTCATTTCTGCATTGTCTATTAAAAGGAATTATAAGTCTCCGGTATACCATATTGGTGCGCTGTAGTACCTAATAGTGTTTCGCCTAGATTTTTTTACTTAGTGATTTATTGTTGGTAATTTACCGTATCGTTTTTTTCTTATATAATATAATTCCGAGGCCTTAAGAGGTAGAATATGTGTTCACAGAAACTGTACCTAAATACTAAGACCAACATTGTAACCATATTCGAAGAATAAATGATTATGATTATGTTATAGTGCAGTACAGATCGCAGCGTGCAGGGGTCGTGGCAAATGGGAAGATGTAGTCTCTCTGTCTAACCTTCTGGGAAAGAGGCATTTGCGAAATATCCACCTGACTCATTTTTACTCTAAGCTTGAGTTTGTTATATAGTCATTGTTTAATAGTAGTTAAGTGTAATTTTCAGACACATTTGCAGTACAAATTTTTGGGCGTGAAATGAGTCAACATTGTTTTTGAAAGTCACCGCAATCAGCTAATCGAATTTCGCCATGATTTTAGCTTATAACTAGAGATCGGATAATCGGATGCATATTTACCTAAACTAATATTTTTGATAAGAAAGTATGGAGGCGGCTTCTTGCTTAAGGGATTCGAATTATTATGAATCCCGAAAATTTTATAAAACAAGAAATTGAAATTTATCGTATAGGTATGATAAACACCTTTATAAACGTAAGCGATGGATGATCATATTTATTAAAAAAATTACCTACCTACCGGGATTCCAGAATTATACCGCGTGATTTTTTAGTCAGTACAATAACTTTCTGAGGTTATTCAGACCATAATTAAAACATTAAGTGTATCAATGCCGAATCCCGGAATTTTTGAGGTACAGAAGTACGTTCCATACTAACCCAACACCCCAACTTTAGGTAAATATGCATCCGAATATCCGATCTCTGCTCCAAAAGACTGACTAGTCTTCTACAGTCGGTAGAGTAACGAATTTGCATGGCAAATCTGAACAAAAGAAAATAAGATGCAGGGTGAATAATGGATATGTCCTTGGCCTTTCTAAATAGGTTTTCGTTTTTATAAGGTTCACGTGATTTCATAGTTACATGGGTTCTTTTTCTGCTCATTTCCCTTTGAAAATTGTGTTCTATGATCGATAGCGAATAGAAATATATGTAGGTATTATATGTATGTGCAAAGTCTAGAGCCCAGTTACGTGTTCCTTGCAATGTTTCCGGTACTTGTAGTCGTTCAGCAAAAAAAAAAAAAACTTTAAGCTGAGTTATCTGATTGAAAATTTATTTGCCAAAAACCAGCAAGGTTTAGGGTTACCAAAAGTTAGCAAGAGGTTTTTATACAAATAAAACATTTATTTCCTAAATTATTTTTTATTTTATTTTAGTAAGGCCAGTTGTTTCCAGTTGCCAAACCGAAGATGCCGTTTCTGTAAAAGATTAAAAATACTTAATTTCATAAACATGAATTAATAATTTCAATCGAGTGTCATTTTATACCCTAGTCTAGAGTAAATCAAGAAATTAATTTTTCCTTTTGGCTTTAAGATATACTTAGCATTCCTTTTAAAATGTCTAGTAATATATCCTATAGAAATATAATGGCTAATACGAGTATTTTTTAATTTTTTTTCTCTTGTCAGTTGAAGCGAAGGCGAGAAATGCAGTACTTGCAAACAGTTATAAAAAATGGAAATTTGAAATGGATGGTAAATGAGCGTTTAAAAATTTTTGCAATTTGAACTTACCCTCGTTTTGTCACAATTCCGTTGCCCATGTTGAGAGTGCTGCCAGAACACTGCACATTTTCTGCTTGTTGTAGATTACTGCACAGACGTCCGGCCAGGTGGTTGAAGCGAATCGTGGCAGCAAAGAGTTGGTAAGCACGACTGTGGGAGCACGTGCTGATCCAACACCCAGGTTGGGGGTTTCGCCCACCATTGGGGTAGAAATCACTGTCGGCGACTCGGTTGAAGATGCCGAGCAGACCGCCGTCAGTGTGAATGGCTTCTACGTACTGTCCCGCTTGGTTGTTCAGAGCGTTAGCATTTCCACTCCACTGAGGGCCAGCTGGGTCCAAACCTAAAATATATTGTCAATGTATGTGAGTGAGTTAAGCTTTTGTTTAACATCAAAAATGTCTATGCTCTATATAAAAAATGCATTTAAGATGCAATACAGTAACATACACGATTATTCCCGTAATATATAATTCAATAACTTTTAAATGCGCTTAGAAAATTTTGTTGTGAACATTATGAACCACTTAAAGAACACAATCCCACTTAAGCTTAAGGTTACCTGTGACACGAGCAGGCCTACCACCGGTCCTTCGGCCGGCGTTACCAACAATGTGGGCACCCAGACTGAACCCAACGAAGTGTACATTATTCCAGTTGCCACCAGCAGTGTTGATCAGCCAAGTTATAAAATCGCCAAGGAACTGGCCAACGCTGGGAACTGCATTGACGCCAGTACTATAAAGACCATTGGCGTGCCGTGACCAGTCCACGACAATAACGTTGGCGTCTTGGACGGCAAGGAAGGCTTCCCTGATCATAGGGTTGATTTCAGAGTTTCCGTTGCTGTTCCAGCCGTGCACGATGACCTTCAACGGTCTGCTGGCCACGTAGTTAGAGTTCCAGATGGTATTGGCATTTCCGTGAACGAGCACTTGGGCATTGTTGGGGTTATTCCTGTAAAGAATTTAATCACTTTAACGACTTTTTTGATCTTTTCAAAACCCATGTGTTAACACTCTAAGTCACCACCACCACCAGCTAACAATATGGCTAAATACTCATCCATGAAACGTAAAATCTCAAATTTTTATATGGTAGCCGTTTTGAACATGAACACACACACAAACAAAAGAACTTACACTTATTAAATTATGTAACAATATAAAAACGGCAACTGTATGGCAAATAGTTACCTAGTGAACAGCCAGTAAGCGTTGTCAGCGCCATTTCTGGAGTCGGCAACGGCTGCAGGATCCGTCGCCTCGAGGTCCACTAAGTGTGGGAGGCCATCACCATCAGGCATCCAAATGTAGCGGCTTTCTCCCTCGACATAGTGGCTATTGTCCCCGGGAACCGTGGGGATTGCACTGCCAGCGCAGACTGTGAAGAAAGTTATTAACACATTAAATATGGCCTTTCAGTTTTTGTGTGACTTTTGGTAAATAAAAAGAAGATTAACTAACATGCAACGAGAGGAATTAACACCGCTAGGAGCTTCATGGTGAATAACAACTATTATCACACGGCAACAGGTGTCATTTATATCGGAGGTATTATCTTGGACTGCTAATGCGGCATTAATTAATGACAAAAGATAATACGGCTTAAAATTTAAAAATAATAATATTTTCACATTGCCCTTATAAATAAATGCTGCAAATAGGTTTCAGCGGCCTGATTTGATTTAGAATTAGCTTTAGGCGGCTTTAGCTTTGGTCTGGGTGCTGGTCTGAGTGTGTTCAATATATTCTTTTCAAATTTTCTTTCATTGAAAATGAAATGTAAACTTTAGAGTAACAAGGAAAATACACAATATCATAAAATATACCGTATTAATAGACGATACCTACCCACGGCCCTAGTTACAATACTACCACAATACAACGCCACCAAATGGGTTAATCTCATAAAAAACGTAATAATTTATTAGTCTCATAAAAATAACACAGTGTGTGCCAGCTGCTTCTCTTCCCGTGTAGATTTTAAAAGTGAGTCAAGGGAAAAGCAAATAAACTTGGAATTCTTCATTTTGGCGACGGGTTAGCAACCTTTCACTATTTGAATCTCGTTTCCATCTTAAGCCTTAAAGCTGCACGTGGTCGTAGCTTTCTCTAAAGACTGTTGATTCTGCCTAACTTGTAAGGGTTGAAGAGGTGATTATATGTGTTAGAGATTTGTGAACGCAATCAAATTATATAGTCTGTGGTAGCTTCCCGCCCTTTTTTGCTCTCGCTCTCTGGTATAAATACGTCGATATCTGTGAACACTGTTTTTGTGCGCAAATTAATTGTAATAAAGTAATTTTCATATCTATAACATCCAGTTTTTATTTTCTTGCTCTAAAATCATCAATATGTATAGATGTACTAGTCTCATAGTTTTCAGATTTCTTTTATTCTTAACATCACCAGAGTTTCAAAAATAAATGCGTGATTGGTACTAGTAATATTGATTGATGAGTATACGCGAATGATAACAGTATTTATTGTAACGTTATCGCAAAATTGTGAACATCATTGCATTGCAACAAATAAATATGTAAGTATTTATCAGTTTCACCTTCTGATATTTTCCTGTAAAGAAAAGCCTTGGAATTATATTTCCATACGATTTTAAAGGATTTTATCACTCTATTAATAACATGTCAAAGCTTAGAGTATTGAGTAGTATCATTAAATATGCAGATATTCTAAGTTATATACGTAAATTGATCACGGCTTTAATCCTTTTGGGGTAGACAAAAAGATTGAAGAGCAACGTTCAGCTGGATGACTTAATGAGAGCTGGAATTGAGATTAAGATAGTGACAGGAGGTTGCTAGCCTCCAAAGAATCCCAAGTTTTACAATTTGCACGGGAAAAGACGCAGTTTGGTAGATATAAACATAGAGTGAAAAACTATGTTTTTTTCTGGAGATGATATTCTGTTGATAGCCTTTTACGGCACCATGGAAAAGAGATATACTGGTAATACTCTAAAGTTCCAAAACCACAAGCCATACTTAGAAGACCAGTAAACATAAATAAAAGTAGATTGACTAAAGATATATAAAACTTAGGTAACTATAAACTGTCGTAGACTAAAAACAATATATAAGTCTAACCAATTGTTTTTATTTATAAATAATAAACTTAACAATAATACATTTGTTTAATACAAATAAAACGTTATAATTTAACCGAGGGCAAATGGAACAGTCGGGTTGGTCAGGAACGTGTAGATTCCGGATACGCTGAAACAATCATAAATAAATACATCACTCATATAAATATGCACCAGATGTTTATACCTTACGAGATAGACAGAGACAATTGTCTAGAAATCGTTGAGCTGGTTGCCTTAATTGGCATTCATCAAATGAAAATTGTGATTCAGATAATGATAGGTTGAAAGCCCATCGCCTTATAAAAGAAGCCCGAGTTGAAAAGCCAATAATACTACAGGTTATAGTGCAATTAAGTAATTATCGGAAGGAAATCACGGTAACCTCATGAAGTACGTATCAGCTTGACTTGACTCTTACTTAATATAAATATGAATGAATGTTATTGTGTATGTATGTTTGTTACTACATACATATAATCATGTATGTAGCCCTTGCGGGGTTGATTAAGCCAACAGTCTTTAAAAGACTTATAAGCCAAAGAGCTTATTAGTAATTATAGATTTGAGATTTAAATAGTGACAGGTTGCTAGCCCATCGCCTAAATAAAGAATCCCATGTTTATGAGTATTTCCCTTAGTCGCCTTTTACGACACCCATGGGAAAGAGATGGCATAAGTAGTTCTATTCTTTTTTCTATTGGTGCCGGGAACCACACTTGTGGATTTTTATGAAACTTTACAGTATATGGATAACCTACATCAGAATAACAAATAGGTTACGATTTTATACGAGCCAAACCGTGATCGGGCGCTAGTTTGGTTATAAAAAATACGTACTCTGATTTTGGTTCACTCCCGCCGAAAGATATGTCCCGTTCACCTTCGCAGGTAAGGGTGATAGCAGACTGGTAATCTTCACAAGCAGTTCCAATGAACTCGTTTCCTCCATTGACCTCCCTGGTTATAGACTCGGAATAGAAGGCGTAGGCGTAAATGTGAGAGCAGGAGACGTCGACGAAGCAGCCATTCTGGTAGGAGCCTCCGTTCGGGTAGAAGTCGACGTCACCCAGGGGATAATCGTAGCCCATGATGCCACTGGTGGTGTGGAGTACTTCTACCACGCCCGCGACGTCAGCATTGAGGAGGTCGGGGTGGTGAGTCCAGCCGAACAGAGAAGGGTCCAGGGCTGAAATTAGTAACGCATAAATCTATCTGATAAGTCTACTTATAATAAGTAAGAGGTTAAGTTTGTAAATTTGTTTGTTTGTTTTTAGGGTAATCTTTGGAAATATTGAACCAATCATGTAGTTTCTTTCATCGTCAAAGAGGTACATTATCTGATGGTGATATTTTTATTGTTTGTGCTACAGGCCGTGGAAAGCCGGTAATTATAAATATACGGAACAAGTCACATACATAAGATAGAAAGCATTTCTGGGGACACGGAAATGCGCACACCAAGTCGAGCATAAAAGCGGCACAGTTTTTTTTATGAAAGAAAGCTTCTTCTTCTTTTAGCCCTTTTCCTGAGCCTGAATTTTCTGTTTAATTAATATACTTTGTGCTGCCCAGTCCGTTTTCAAAAAGCTCGTACTATTTTGTTTTTTTTTTTTTTGGAAATATTTCGACTCGTTTTCTACTAACCAACAATGTGAGGCAAGGGTCTCACTGAATTCTTGGCTGCGATACCAGCAATATGAGCGCCCAAGCCCACACCAACTATCCTCATGGAATCCTCATTGCTATTAAAGTTAGTCAGCAGGAGATTGATGAAGGAAGCAATCCTCTCGCCAACTTGGGGGGCATTAGCGAGGCCCTCGACATAGGCAGATCCGCCAACACTCCAGTCGACAGCTATCAGGTTCACGTCATCGACGGATAGATGAGCTGGAACGTGAGAAATATTAAATCAGACCGGACATGATAGAATAATGATCGATTGAGATGAGGACCTTTATAGATCGGTATAAAAACAGTCGATGGTCGAGCTATTATGATCATTACCATCAAACTGATATCGGTCCCGGTTGCGCCTTCACCTCTCTGAAAATGAACCCGGGGTTCGCCATACATATTCACGGTTTTCCACACAAGAAGTGTTATGACTAAATGTTTACTCAGGTAAAACTAAAAAATCGTGAGTAAACCCATACGTTCGGCAACTGCATCTGTTACGTACGACGTATCATGTTGGATTATTTTCCATTTCCGAGTCGCAGAGGTCAGATGGGAGCCGCTTCTCTAGAACCAAATGGGCACCTTTTTTGACATTCATACATTAAATCACATCTCTTTACCTAATGGTAGGCATTAACACTCCTATTCTCTTGAACAATCCTTGAACACTTCTTTCGCTACGTCCACATTCATCACTTTCTTACAAACTTATCACTATAAAGTATTCTCTAGATAGTTAAACATTCGGTAAGTTCAAACATATATTTTTTACCTGGGATAACGAAGGCATTGAAGTTATCAGCAACACTTTCTCCAAAGTTGTGTATGGTGAAGACAGTACGGCGTGAGTTGGAAAATGAAGATGCACTGATTGAACTCACAGATGGCAGAAGTGGCTGGCTTACGCTTGGGTTGCTCCTGGAAACGTATAAGAGGTTTTGTTACAACAATTGAGGATAAATCATTAGAATCAGTTCTTGCTAGTCCCTTGTGATTGTAACCTTGTGGCGAAATTTATACGCCACAAGTCACAAATATAAAGAATTTAATAACGCGACGCTATCAATCAAAAACAGCGAAAAACCTAAATCGCGCAAGCAAATATTTCTAGGATTTGAGCTATACATACAACCTCCGACACAGCATCGTCGGAGCCGCGGTTCCCCAGGCATAACACCTAGCCCGGCGGAAGATCTTCCCTTTGGTGGCGGTCGAGCCGAATCATCGCTCCCGCTACAACCTCAATGTGCATTTTAAATCATATATTTGCAGTAACGACTTATTTGAATCTTTTTGATCGTATTAGTATTTTCCCCCGTGTTTTTCTACTAAAATGTATGTAATTTTTACATGCTGTGAAAAGCGTGTATCAATTTTAATATCCTACGCTATCTTCGATATTTAGAAGATATGAGTGGTCTTTTTCTATAAATTAAAATTAAATAGCCGAGTCAGCATAATATAGAACATGTATTTCCAATGATTTACTTACTGACTGAATAAGTGGAACACTACATCAGTGGGCCCCAGGTTATATCCAGAGGCTGAAAATAATAAAAAATTGTGTCATGATTACATCAGCTGAGGCAACATTATTACTTTCAGGAAAATGGTTCATTAACATCATCTTCCTGGCGTTAGTCCCGTATATATTCTGTGGAGAGGAGTCCGGGGCGCGCCTTTGACCATGATCCTGGATTGAGTAAGTCTGGTTATTACATGAAGCGACAACCATCTGACCTCCGCAACACAACCCATTGTGGATCATGGTGACACATCCAGTTACCTGAATAAGCAGGTATCCTTACAATGTTTTCCCTCACACTAATAGTACATGGCCGAGGTAGAATAGAACCTGTGCTTCCTTGTGCATAGCTATAGAACAATTAACCAATTTAACATTTAAATATAGAAAGAGTTATGTTATTCTTGTTTGCAATACATACCCAATCCAATAGAGCACACAGCCAGCACACTTACAAACGCGTTCATTTTGTCGTAAATAACCATTAATTTCCGAAAACAAGTTGATTTATATAAACTTTATCGACGATTATGTACTTCCTTCTTAGAAATTTTTAATCTACCCGATAGTAAAGACACAGCAGTTAAATGTCATAAATTAAATTTGATAATTTTATATCCGCTCTGATTATGAGAAAATCGTCGTTCAGTTTTGTCTGAAAATAAACACTTAGATATTATAAGTACATCTATTGACAATATGCAATAAGTTTAATGGCTTTATAACGATTATTTTAACATGATAAACTTATGCCGTGTTCCTGGTACTTTAGGACCATTCCTTATATTTCCCATAGATGTCGTAAAATGTGACTAAGGGGAAGACTAATAAGCATAGGATTCTTATTGTAGGCGATAGGCTAGCAACCTGTCACTATTTGTCTCACAATTCCATCATAAGGTGGCCGAAACGTTATCTTTCAGTCTTTTCAAAACTATTCGCACTGACGCAAGGGTTATAGACGTAATTATATGGATGTATTTAGGTATGTTTAATTTTACTAAATTTTACACACAAGGAGATTATTTAAAAAAATTCAAGCCTTCTCATGAGAAACTTATTTTAAGGTCATGCCGCGTTGTGTCTGAGAGCATAATAAATAATATTAAAGGATAAGATGTGAGCCAAACATGTTCTGGTTTGTGCATATTTATGCTCGAATAAGCCTGTTCGTGTAGTGTCTCTCCGCAATCGATCGTCTGCAGTACTACAGTAGGTAAGTATATCCTGAATACTTCCACAATGAAAACCTGTGTAATGCTTCTGATATTGTATTATTGGAAGAAAATATGATCTGTAACAGTCTAAACGTTAAGAATATGTTTGAGTCGTAATATTAAGAATGTCGTAGGCTATAAGAAGCGTGCGAACGGATAGAAACAATAAGCTGACCAATTTTTGTATGTATAAGTGTAGATAGTGAGAGTATGTAATGTAGGTACATTTTATACATTATCTACAATGAATGAATAATAACTAAGTAGATATAAATTGATATAAGTGGAAATTTATACTATAGACAAATTAAATATTTTTAATAATTAACAATGATATGGACACTGATAACGTTGGGTGTTAGCTAGTATTTTTATTGATATCATAAATAAATTTCGTGTGAGGCTGAAGAGTGATTTGAAAGTTACCAGAAATCCCAAAACAAAAAACAGCCGAAAATGAATTAATGCAATATTTATAATTTCTCAGATTTATATAGCTTCATGAAAATATTTTATCTAAATAAATACTTAATTAATTCATCAATCAATTTTTATGTCATTTAAATTAGAATTACGTAAGGTAATAATGAGATAATTCACAGAATTATTTGCTTTTGGATTAAGATATTTATCTGTAATGAAATAGATTGTACTCGTAATGAGGACAGAAACATTGAATGTATGAACACTGACATTATTTTGGTGAGGATGCTTAAACTAACAGCTGTTTTCACTATTTGGCTTGCTGTAGTTTCAGGTGAGCTAACTTTCTCTATAATATTCCATCTTACCTTTCTATTCTATCGATATATGTTTAAATCGGAATGTCTAAATATTCTAATTTATATATGTATTAAAATCTATGCTTTGGCTGTTTCATGCTATGATTTTAGAAATTTCTTCACAATTTGCTACACTCTACAAGCCTAGTATATTATCGAGTGAAAAATTTTCTTTACAAAATTTTAAATTCTCTATTTTAAAATAGTTCTATTGTATATAAATAAATATACTTCAAATATTAATTATTATTGTTATCAGGCTATATTTGTTTGTTTTTCAGCGGCACCAGCCGACCCAATTCTTCGTAAATTGGACCCAACTCTGCGTTTTCAACATGAACGGGATTCTACCGGGAAGTACCATTTGGTTGACATGTGGATGACCTTAAGTGACCTCGCTGAAGCGAACAGATACAGCCCTGTTACTGATAATGTCTACCATCTTTTTACTAGGTGATATTTCTTTTAAGAATTTCTCCTTCTCATGTTCCCACTTTTTTTAAATCCCGGTGAAGCCCAGGGTACACTTTTTGACCATGTTCTAGAATTGGGTAAGTCAGTTTTTTACACAAAGCGACTCTCGTCCAGACTCTGCAACCTTAAACCCTCTCTCCTAACTCTAACTCCTAAAAGTCTAGAACTATAGGAATAAAAATTTCAGTATAATAAATCACCCGTTAGTGCCGGAATCGAAATCATCCGGTAAGAAAGTCGAGTTTCAGCTCAAATTAATTTTCTATAGATAATTTCTGAAGTTGTTGTTTGTTCAAGAATGTATCCATATTTTATTTTATTCTACATAATCCATCTATTTCAAAGTACTTACTTGTATTTTTTCTCAGAGCTAACCCTACAGTGAGTCAGCCTATGCACACAAACAGCATTGGCCTGCTCCAAGCAAGTAATTACAACAACGGACGTCGAACCATAGTCCTCATCCATGGCTGGAGAGACAGTCCCATCTCAGACTCTATGGTCGCTTTGATCCCAGGTAACTATATCATACAGTACACTTTTATAAGTCGCATTAGCCATATTCAACGGCGCAGAATAAATCAACCTATCAGCGAATCAAACCGAATGGAAAGTTTCAATAAAATAACGACCTCATAACAAGTACATTAAATGTTTAATGCAAAAACAAATTTCTTTTCCTATGACGCTCATACCTACTAGCGGGAAGTGCAGTTCGCGTTTAATATAAAGATAGGTTTATAACTATTGGTTTAATTATATGAGATTTATTCTTTTAAAAAACTGAAATTCAAAATACTTCGTATAATAAAGCGGTAAAAATATTTTGTCTGTACCTACATTTAATATTTTGACCGAAACGGATAGAGATTATTTTTTAAACTTTTTTGTCCGTCTGTCTGTATCTGACTGTATGATCAAGATTCAACTCGAAATTAACACGGACGAAGTCGCGGGCAACAGCTAGTTTGTAATATCTTTATTGGACAGTAATTTACACTATCACGAGAAATAGTACATAGTTATAAAGAAATGAATCATCATCATAATTTTAGCCAATTTAGCTAGATAGCTTCTAGCTAAAATTGGCCTTCGAGACTTTTGGTTTTTCTTACATATTTTTGCATTATCTTGTTATGGCAAATTTATTATTTTATGGTCTTGATAAGTTAAGATAATAATAGCTATAGCCACAGTAGCAATATTGCTTTAAGTATTTAAATTGCATTTGCAATAAAAAACAGCTACCTATATAGAAATAAAACGTACGCAAACCCTTTTTGTTTTCTGCACACGTGCTGAGAGCCAGCCAATCAAAACATACATTTTCGCAATTAATAATACCATTAATAATTCTGATGTACCTAATAATATCCTTTAAACCGTGATAACACTTTCTATTCAGACTTACAACTGACAAAATACAAGTTAATGAATGTGGTTTATGTATATGGATGGAACAAAATAAGTATACAGGGATCGGGGCGAGTAAAAAGATAATACGTTTACATATATGTACATTTATTCTCTGCCTGTCCGGGAAAGAGGCGTGATTTTATGTTTGGACATATTTTACTTAATCTCTCATCAGCTCATCATCTCCCATCAATCCTTTTCTAGCATTTTTAGCCGCCGAAGACCTGAATGTTTTCGTCGTAGACTGGACTGCTGCGTCTGACTCCATAAATTACCCGGTCGTACTTTCAAATGCTGTTGAATCCGGACGGGCCATCGGTCATTTTATAAACTGGTTGAACGAAGCCACAGGGAGCTCCCCGGTGCAATACCACATCGTCGGCCATGGACTTGGAGGACACCAAGCGGGTATAGCTGCTAGGACTGTGGTTGGAGATGTGGCCTATGTTACTGGTTAGTCTACTTCTGATCGTTATTATAAAATCGTGATCGTTGTAACGTTGCCGTACTATCAATAGTATTCATTAGAACAAGGCCACACAAGCAAATTGTAGTACGATCGTATTCATTCAATGAAACATTAGATATCTGATTGCATTCTTAGCTATTTACTTTACTTAGCGAATAAGGGACTTTATTTTTCTATACATATTTATGATAAAAACTAAACGACAAAAGAAATAAAGTTTTAGTTAAACTGATGCTATCTATTATATTACCAAAAATGAAAATCTCGATTTCAGCAAAAATAACGATTCCGTTGAGAGATTTTCTCTATTGATAGTTCCAAAAAACCGTTAAGATTCAAATACTACTTATTTTAATTTTTAAAACTGGATTCATAAATAATTACAGGTCTTGACCCCTCTATGGTGGGGTGGATTAACCACAGCGACCGTTTCAGCCCAAACGACGGCTCTTACACCGAAGTGATCCACACCAACTGCGGGGTCAACGGTTACATTTCAGACTTGGCCCAGGTCGATTTCTATCCGAACGGCGGAGAATCTATGCCCGGTTGCGACTCCCACGCTTGTGACCACGCCAGGAGCTACTTCTACTTTGCTGAGTCTATCACCACTGGTGGCTTTACTGGCAGACAGTGCGTTAATTACTTGGCTGCCGTACTCCAGACCTGCAATGTACTTCCTGGCACGCTCCAAATGGGTGGTTTGAGACCCAAATACGGGTACGGGTTGTTGAATTCTCAAGGAGTTTCCAATTTTGTTGAGCTTTTTGATTAACCCCTCACTTGCTTATTAAGTTCTAAAATAATCTTAGTGTTTTTTGGGAGATTTCTGGACAAAGTGACCTAATTTTTTGTTCAGTAATAATTTACATTTCAAGTAAATCAAATTGAGGAACAAAACCTTTAAAACATCATATTAAAGCTTTTTTAATAATTTTTGATAATCTTTTCAGGAGTTCTGGAGTATATCTAGTCTGGACTAATGCCGCACCCCCTTTCTCACTGAACTAACGGGAACAAAGGATATTTTGTGATCCCTGGCTGGTTAAGATAGAAAATAAACTTTTTCAGATTATAATTTTATTTATTGTTCCATAATGTATTTAACTGGTTAGTAAAATTCCATGCCCTTTATTTGGGCTTGGTTTAAAAAATTTTTAGTTTTATCAACTCCTCAAATGATTGAAGGGCATGAGGATTTTTTGCAATTTATTTGCCCAGTTCAAAAATACATATATATGTAAACAATATATGTTAAAAATAAATATTATAAATGTGTTAACAAAGCTCTTTTATTTGATACCCCACACAACACTTTCAGGTTGTTTCAGTTCTTTACTTTTAGTCCTCTAGAGAGCGCCGTAGTCAATTTAATGTGAAGTCATATAACCAGCGGACCTCATTTGTCTAATGAACATACCTAGTTTAGAAGTTAGGGGGGAAAAGAATGTATGTAAATGTATTTATCTATAAACATACCTACATACATACAGGTCAAAAGCAAAAGGAGGGAGGGTCCTTTTGCTTCGCTTAAAACAGGGGCTCAGTTTTATTCTACCTTGATAAAATAGAGTTTAAACTAAGTAATCTAATAAGAATATTAAGTAGGTAATGCTAGGTTGTAAAATCATAAACGTATGTATAGGTACACGTTTTATTGCAAAGTTCTTCATTGAATAAATTATATAACTATCTTTGGTATGAACAGGTACGTCTGACAACGAAACATTCTCATCAGCTGACTTCTTCACTTTCATTGATCGGTTTCATGTTAATTGCACTAGAATTCTTCTGGCAGCCTTCCTGTAAAGAAAACAAGTGAATAGAAAATATTTAAAGAAAAATACTTTTTCTTCTTCTTAGAATTCTTTTTCCTGGCTTTTTCTCGGTTGCATCCTCACCACTCTGGAGAGGAGCTTGGGGTACGCCTTTGACTATGGACCCTGAATTTGGTGAGTTAGGTTTTTACACGAAGCGACTCCCATCTGACCTTCGCAACCTTTGCAGGCGAACCTAACCCGTAATACATCGATCATGGTTACAGAGCCATTTGCCTGAACGTGATGTAAAACTCCTTCAAACATTCGGAGAAAAATACATATTTATTCTAACTTTAACATTCTTCTTTCTCCCAGAAGAAAGAAGTTCGGTGAGCGTCTTTTGACTATGTTCCTGAAAAACCTAAGTTAGGTTTTTACACGAAACCACGGCTAAAATGCAAAAACAATTTTAATTAATTTATTGTAGAGATAATCCTTTTTCTGGTTCGAACCTCCAACGAAAACATCACCATTAAATATATTTCTAATCAATATAGTGAATAATATTATCAAAATTAATTTTAAGTACCTTACCTTATTATTTCCATAAGCTTGTATATAGGTGTCATCAGAAGGATGCGGAGGCTCCCTATACAGCCTTCGGAGCTGCGGGGCCAGTAGCCGAGGGTCCGGGGGCACGTGCGCCTTGCCCCGGGCGCGGTTCACGCGGGAGGCCACGGCACCGACGCATATCGTCACCAGGGCCCCGGCCAGGGTATACCACATGTAAGAAACGCGAAGCATAGGGTTGACTTCACTGAAAAAGAAATTCAAATGAGTCATTATTTTGACGGTCTGTTGGTCTGGTCAAGAAGATATTTTTTCGGATTGGCTTGAGTCGCGGATATTTATCTATTTAGGTAGGTGGTATTCGTTATAAAATATAGTATCGTTTAGTTTCCTTTATTACAAATCTCAAACTTACTTTGGGCCTTACTCAATCTGTGTGATTGGTCCCATTTACATTTTTATTATTATTTTGCCTGGTTCTTTCATTCTCGTACTAAGTACAACACTCGCAGGTTATGTTTCTTTTCAGCAGTAAAAATTTTCATGATCCGTTCAATATTACCGAGAATCACCTCTTACAAACAAACAAATAATCAATGTTTCAAAATTAACCTCTTTATTATAATAATATTGATTACATTAATCGGGTAGATATTTTAATGTCTGCAATCTGAAGACTAAATCAACTTTCCATCACTAATTTGTACTCACCTAACATCAGCATCAGCGGTAGTGGTTTCGACTACTGTATAGTTATATGTGCAACCGGCCGTGCTGAGTGGTTTGTGGGCATGCCAGATCTCTCCCCTCGCGATGGCCATCTGAGCGGTGAGACACCAACACGACATAGCAGCTAAGCCCGTGACGCCGCCCACCAACGCACCCTGTATATATCATAACCTATATTAAACCGCACCCTGTATATATCATAACCTATATTAAACGCAAGAATTGATAATAGACGGGGAAATAGAAATTCCTCTCTATGGATGTCAACTTTTTATTACTTTGTATGAATGTGAAATACGATACAAGTACATTGACAAATATTTTAAGATTAAAATATCTAGTTTTACAACGGGTTTGCTTTCAGCAGTTGTTTTAATTTACAAATGTACTCGTACCTTCCTGTACGCCGTACTACATACTTTAGTTATTAATTTATTTGTTTATTATTATTATTATATTATTATTATTATTATATTATTGTTATTTATATAATTTAGATATTATAATGTTTATCTAGACAAATAATGACAAAGGTAGGTTCTCTAGAGACAAGCCCGGAGTTCGCCTGGCACCACGATACTGAAATGGGTAAATCAAGTTTTACAAGAAGCGACTACCGTTTGACCACGGCCGACTTGCAACCCATATCAAACCATGTTCTCTGTCAACTCTCATTTTTCCCGATACTTTTCCTGTGGTCTATCAGATAAACAATGATATTTAGCAGAGGGATAGAAAGGATATAAATACGTTACAAGAAAAACTAGCAAAAAAATATGTTGTGTCTGACCGTAGCATCCACCCACGGCATGAGGATGCCCATGGTAAACACGCCAAACTGAGGCCCCATTGTCATCGCCTCCAGGGTCATCGTTAACTGAAGAATCGTCCCCATTTTCTCAACAATGAATACTAGCGCTGAAAAGGAAAATCCTGTAGTATCATGGTAGTACCTGAGTTTTTAGTACAAGCATTTGCCTTGGCATAAGCAGCAAGAAGATTAAAATTATGTAGTACCCACTCGTAATACTTTAGCGCAATGGTTTAATCAAACCATCTTTAGAACACTTTGATGTCCTTCACAAGGTAAACACATCCAATTGTTCCATCCAACAAGGGACTCAAAAGCCATTTTTAGCTGAAAAGGTGTTCTGCCTGTTCTACATGTCATCTTTCGGGTGCAAAAACTTTTCCTTTAAAACTCGCGGAGGTCAGTTAAACAAGCTTCGTGTAAAAAAATTTAACTAAACCAATGTTGGATTGGTCTTCAGAGAGATGAGAATGTAATCGCAAACAACGCCAAGAGGAAGAAGTATATATGTTTAAATGTACACGCAGTACTCTGCTATAAATATCACTGCAAAATCCACCACCACGCATACTATTTACCTACACATAGTACACCAAGCAGAACGACGACTCCTCTCATCAGCCAGCTAGACTGGCGGTCAGTCAGCTGTTTGCTGTTGAACGGCTTGTAGAAATCCTCTAGGACTACAGCAGACATTGAGTTTAAACTCGTTGACAGAGAGCTGAAAGACATCGGAGAAAATAACAATAATTTACGCCACACAAATACCTAACCTAAAAAGATAAGTGACAAGAAACAGTGTTGCGAGCCTCTTACTCGTATAATAGTCTGAACAAGTCTGCTCTGTCAGACACACACGCCAACGAAGAATTAGCTCTTCAATATTAGAACATATATCCTATGCAATATACATTCTTAATTAGGTATACTTTGATACCTTACAAATTATTATCATCGTTCATATATATATGTATGTCTTCATCCATCTGGAAGAATTCTCGCATAAAACGCATTTAAATTTCGTATATTTGCCCGCAATTTTGCGACCGGCCGCCAGCTTTTCGTCACTCTTTATTGGAAATGATGTTTTTAAATTTCAGCTATCAAGACTTTCACGGCTCGAAAGAATGCCACGGATTTGAAGTGGTATTTTTCTAAGGCGAAAACCAAATGCCGCGCTATATATACCGAAAGTATTATTTGCTAAAATAGTTGCTTCAGGCACTCCAAGCGGATACTTCTTGGCATGAAGAAGAAAAACCGCATTAATCAAAGTTGTAAATCCAGCAATCGAAACCAAAATGGGCTTATAGCTAGCTATCAATAAGATTTCTCCAAAATACAGTAGTAAACAAAGTTTCTCCTTACCTAAGAGCTGCACTAAATATTCCAGCGACAAAAACCCCAGGTAGTCCCGGAATGTCTCCTAGAACATCCATGACCAGTAACGGCAAAAGTTGGTCCTTCGCTTTCGCTAGCTAAAAATTACACCGCAATTAATTCACATCTGCTTGTTACAAATTCCTTTTCACTTATTAGACACGAATTTGTCGACTCAATGATCATTGGTGTGAAACCAAATAATGGCACTTATAAAGTAAAACATCAGTATATGCTTATTCAAAACGGTTTCCGGTAGGACCAGAGAGGTAATAAACGAAAATACACTATCAAAAGGTCATAAAGCTGATGAAATAAAGCATGGCCAACCAAAATTCCATTTCTAAAAATAGGTTTTGTATCACCTCACCTTTGTTTGCAGGGGATCGCAGTCATGGAACCGGGCATAAATCAGCAGTCCACAGTAAAGACAGAAACAGTAGAGAATTGATATTCCTATGCAAAATATGAACACTGCCCTGAAATAAAATATAATCTAAGGATCTTAAGGAAACAAAGAACTGGTAAAAAATGTGTATATGTGAAAATATAAAGTGGTGTAATATAAATCGCCATTTACTGAAATTTGAATCCTTCCCCCAGTAAGCGATATTGAAGATGTTATATTTAAAATTAGCGACCGGGCCTGTATGTATTAAGTATACAATACTTTTGAAGAATTGTCTAAATAACAGTGAAAATTGCTTGAGAGTGCTTTGTGAGGTTTAAAAGATTAGTTTTGAAATAGACAGACGCAAAAGGCTTATTTGTTTTCTCCAAGGTTTGTTGTTTTTTTTGTTGCAAGGGAAGTGTGAATTAGTAACGTACGTTGATAAAATATAGAACGTTCTGGTGAAAGGTTAATTAAGATGAGGTACCCAAAACAAGTGGAAAGATCTACCTATGTTTTTTGGAAAGAAACTAATTAAATGTAAAATGTATGTTTGCAGTGTGTAACTCTGACCATTTCGCTCCTTTCAGAGTTGGTAAAGCCAGATACCGCTGCACCATGGTCTGGTTGACTGCATTCGCTTGCAACCAGTACACCACTCCTCCGACCACCAAGCACCAGATGGTGTGCCGCGTTAAGGGATTCGGATCCCAGCTACAACAAAATTATAAGATAAAATTCGTACTTTGCTTCGATAGTTTTTACGAGAGCGGTACGCATTAGTTATAATGTCGTTAATTCTCAAATATCTCTCAAACGGCACTGAATCAAAAGCAGCTGGTATATATATCAAGTTTTCTCAGAATCCTAATATGTACAAATAATGACAAGGAAACAGTCGCATACCTACATAGATGCAAATAAAAAATTAAACTGGCAAGTTCTCTAAACAGCCAGTGTGTTATTTGAAAAACTTGTCACCGGCACAAAACGTTGAAAATGGAAATGAAAAATTGTTTATTGACTACATGGATATATTTTAGGGGGGATATCTGAAGGTACAGTATCCAAAAATTTAGGTTTTGGTTTTGATGACATCTGAACTCATGGCTAAGACTTACTTCGGTAATTCAATTCGTCCACTGTCCATATTTCTTTGCCATACAACTCCAATGCCACCGACATCCATAGTGCCTTTAATTGCTACTAAAGCCATAGCACCAAACATCGCAGTTATTTGGATAACGTCAGTCCAAACCACAGCTTGGAGTCCTCCCTGAAAAGATATTTATTGAATTGTCTGCCATGAAAGGGAATAACAACACATAAGGTGAGGGAGACCTAAAAAGAAACTGGAGGGCAGATATGGGAGGAATAATACGAGCGTTAAGAATATGCAGTTCTTACAAACCACCAGGTAGATGATGCACCTTTTAGCTCTCATTGAAGACAGGTAGTATATGAGAGAAGGTTGACATTGAACAATTAAGAATACGTTTCTCAGAATAAAGTCTAATTTAATATCTACTTTCATTCATCATTTCTCTTGACACGTTCTGCATTCGATAGGCTACAAATGAAAGACTATTCGAGATTGGTTGGATTGGATTGAAATCGGAATGATATAATTTTATTTCTATGACATAAAGGGGCGGTAACCGAGTGGCGAGACCAGATGGAGTTACTTTCTAAAGGTTATATTCTTCATTTATTGTATTTTACAGCTCAATTCTAAGCGATATCCATACTTACAGCGCAAGTGTAGAAAATGCAGACCACGCAAACAATAGGCGTAATTACGTGTATATCGACACCAGTTACTGAAAAATAGTGCATTGTGTTCATTTAAAAACCTTTTCTGACTAACAGAAATATAGTAAATTTAACACGATATACTTACCTTGATTAAAAGCCAATGCAGGCACGTAAATCACAATTGGCAACCATCCTATCTAGAAAAAAAAATAAAAGTTAAATTTAATTATTAAGTTTCTTATAAAATACCTAGTTTTGTACAAGGTAACTATAAGTTGAACTTACCAACGTAAAGGCGAATAAAACTGAACCAAACAATCGGACTCTATTGTCGAATCTCAGCGATAAGTACTGAAAATTAATAATAAATGAGGTTATAAAAATGTAGTCTCTGCCCTCCAAGTTTTTCCGAAAATGTCGTAGGAGACAGAAGCAGAAAGGACTAGTAAGTACCTACATACAAATTCCTACGGCATGTTGTTGGTATCAAATAGAGGACGATACCTATTATAAAAAACAATTTATTTGTATAGTTAACAACTAAGAATGAAATGCGAGAAATTAACATCGCAATGTTCCTTTACCAAAAATTTAAGGGAAAGCTAGTTTAAATATCAAGAATTTATTAAATAAAAAATTACTGCAACAGCATTAAACGTTGTAGAATATTAATTATAAAAAAGTACATGGAAATCAGAACTTACCTCGTAATTAGAAGTAATTTTGAGCTCGTGGAATACGGGCAAGTAGACTTGAGTCATGAAAATTGACATTAGAAATATTCCTATTATTATAAAGGCATATTGGGTCCCATACATATACACTTCTGTGGGGGATCCCAACAATGTGATTCCAGACACGAAACTGAAATGATATTTCAAATTAAGTAGGTATATTATATTTCTTACTTCTTTTAAACTCAATTCTAAGTAAAGAAAATAGAATCCTGCTATTGAGCAGGATCAGGTCATGTATCATGTCTTATATTCTTTAGTAGAATGGGTGACTGGATACTCTATGTGATCCTATCCAATGAACAAAGGGGATAGAATCCATCATCCATTTAGAATTTAAAGCACACTAGATCTCGGGAATAGTAAGTTGATAACATTTTTTGGAGTTTAGGCAAAAACAGTGCAGACAGTGCTGGAGTAGGTATTTTATTCTACCAGAGCCATAGAGACAAGTCAACTTTTCCTTGAGGCGCTATTGGTAAGCAGGTCTCTTTTACCATCTAAATAGATCTTTACTACATCTAAGTATTAGAGTAAACCACATATTATGTTGATAGGTTCCATCTTCACGAGACGAAAACCAGCTGGCATACATGCACGTCGTTTGACTTTGTGACCAAACCAGCATACCTAGAAGCAATCATACAAAACTCAATAAAGGGAGCTACAGTATCATCTCTAGATAATGCAATATCATAATACCTTGCTACAAGCGACATAGCAACGGGTACAACTTTCATATTCCTTCCTCCAAGCAGATAATCGTTTTGTGTGGTCTGCTTCTTCATAAATCCCCAATAGACCCCCACCACAGCACTGATCGCTAACATGAACACAAACACCACATAATCCACCCAGGTGAACTTCTGCATTTGATGCACCATTTCGTTAACCTCCTCTGTCTCCATGTTGTCTTATCACTGATACGATATCATAAGTCTCCCAAAGGCACCCACTTGAATGGCACACGGTCATGACTTACTACCTCAATCTGTTAAGGTGTGTGCATATAAGTCCAGTTCAGTACCCAAAGCGTAAATTGACCTAAGGGAAAGGAATGTTTCCTGGTGGGCATTGAAGCAAACAGCATGATAGTATGCACTGCACAGATCGCTGCCATTCGAGTTCAAGTTTTAAAACGAGCAAAAAAGAAAAAAGAAAGGCAAAACTTTTACAAAACCATCACCCTGTATTTCGAGTAAAATAGTGATCTTTAGGTTTAAGTTGTAGTAAGTTTCTTGCAATTAATCATTTACCTAAGGAAAAAAACAAATAATGAGATATTTAAATATTAATATTCGATCAATGTGAACTAAGCTTTAGAATGAAACAATTACGATAACTCGCAATTTAAAAGAGGATGTTGCGAGATCCCCCTCAATGGTTACAAATCGGGAACTGACTAATACTTGAACACTTGAAAATTGCTACATATTTCCATACTGTCCTCCTGACCTTACTTGGACAAATGAAAAATGATGTCGACGTTTTTATTATGTACCCACGATTCTTCTTATTTCGAATCGTAAATTCGATAGATAATTTGGCGAATGCGTCGTCTTCGCCGCTATGAGATCTTCTTCATACCTACCACAGATTTAAAAACCACTTTATGGTACCTATTTACTTATTTGTAATTATACCTCAGTGAATTGTTAAGTGTTATCCGCATCAAAACTTTATGAATGATATTATTTTACCTTTTTATATACATAAAGGTATTATAAACATTTAAATCATAAAACAAGTAGGTAACTACGTACGTACCTATATCTATGCTACGTACATATGAAAAAAACAAGTACATTTTGCTGGCAACGGCCATCGTCAAGTTTCCTTTTGAAAACATACATCCATCTATATGCTTCCCGCCAAAAAGATTTAGGTACATAGCAAAGGTTAGCTCAAGTTTTAACCATTTAAAAACAAAGGCACAGCCAATAGACTCTATAGGAACACCTGTGCTACTATTACTTCAATCAATCAAAGTCAACAATGACGTATATCACAGTCAAAAAGGCAAAATAAATGAATTAGGTTTTTGTTTTGATTTGATTTGAAATAAGGTGTGGAGTGGAGTGAGGACGATTTTCTGATTTATTTCTTGGTTAAACATATTTTAGTAAACAGAAAAAGCTTTATTAACATTATTTTTTTATCTTAAAATGGCAGGCCTGCTATTGAGCCCATCAGAAAAAGTTTACATACTTCATGGTGTTCAGGTACTTATGGAATCAATATTTTTACTTTCAATAACTTCTTCAGTTTTGGCAAGCTTATCTCTGTGGCGCTTTCATAAGGGAAAAGACTAGGGTCCAAATATAACCTTGATCCCGTAGTACTTAAGTTACACCAAGCAATAAAAAAGGAGATAGAATGGTTTATTCTAAAGCCCAGAGACCCATACAATGCCTTAATTCCTCAATATGTTTTTTTTAATTACAGGATGATTACCGCTCAGATGGGAGATCCAATATAGACTACAGGCCTATGGAGCTAGAGACAGATGTTGTCAGTCATGCTAGTGGCTCAGCGAGGCTCCGGCTAGCAAACACAGATATACTTGTTGGTGTTAAAACTGAGATAGATGTCCCAAGCCCAGACAAACCAGGATTAGGAAAGATAGAGTTCTTTGTTGATTGGTAAATGAAAAAAAAATTATTCCTAGATAACATGAATTTGCTTCTTCTTTGTTCTTTTACCATGTCATAAGTTACTAGATTTCGCCCACAGCATATGAGGCAAACGGCTAAATGTGGACTTTTAGTTTTTTCAAAATTGTTGGCTCTGTCTACCTCACAAGGAATACAGATGTGATTATATCTATATAAGTAAAAAATTAGAGCTGGAAATGTGATCTCTTTCAAGCACTTAATTTAACTATGTAAATATTTTTTACAATATTTTCTGTACATTAATTACAGTTCAGCGAATGCAACACCCGAGTTTGAAGGCCGTGGTGGGGAGCAGCTGGCTAATAGCATATCTAACATGATGCAGAAAGCGTACCACTCATCACAAGCATTTGATTTGAAGCAGCTCTGTATATTTGAAGGCAAACAGTGCTGGAAGCTATATGTGGATATTTTGGTAAGAACAATTGATATAAATTTAACTTGAAGTATCGCACACATAAATATGTCATGTCTTTATCCCTTATGGAGTAGAAAGGGCCAACAGTCTCGCAAAAGACTGAAAGGTCCTGTTGAGCTGGGTAACTAATATATTTAAAATCTTGTAAAATAAATTTATATTATTTTAAACAAAAAAAAATTTTTCCTACTTCTCCACAATTACCCTACTACTGGACCAATTCCGTGAAACTTGACTTACTTACATGACTTAAGGTCCTATGTCCCCTAGCTGGGGCAGAGGGCATCCACAGTGCGTCGCCATCCCGCTCGGTCTTATATATCTTCAGATATTAGATCCCGTGAAACTTAGTAGGAACAAATATAGTTTAAACCTTTTCAAAAGCAAATAGGCTGCATTTTTAGTTATTCCTGTGAGAAGGGAATGGTAATAGTTATCTACAGGAGGAGTTGAGGACAAAAAATCGTTATTAAAAAAACTTGTGTCTTATATATCTTCAGATATTAGAATGCGGTGGAAACCTATGTGATGCAGTGTCACTGACAGTGAAGGCAGCATTGTTCAATACGAGGATTCCATTCGTCAAGGCGGCGCTCATGGATGGTGGGAATGTAGATTTGCAGCTATCTGATGACCCATTTGATTGCAAACTACTTGATGCTGGCTCTGCTCCTTTGTTGGTAGGCATTCATTCATTTTATTGTTTTTAAACAAAAAAATCTTATTCACCAGCTTCCCTGTCGGGCTGGTAGCTGGTCAAACAAAGAAAGACTTGTACAGTTGTTCTTCTTTTAGTTGATGGGCTAGCAACCTGTCACTATTTGAATCTCAATTATATTAGTAAGCCATACAGCTAAATGTGGCCTTTCAGCCTTTTCAAGACTATTGGATTTTGTAAGGAATAAAGATTTTCTTTGCCACCAGACCAACAGAGAAAACTGGTAGTAGATTAATGTCAGAAAGTCGGCATTACAATACAATACAAATTATTTTTATAGCCCATAAAGAAAAATACATATGTAATAGAAACATACATTATGAATATGCTGAGCAAAGGAGGACTTATCGCTAAGCAATCTCTTCCAGCCAACATTTGGGTAGTGAAAGGTAAAATCTTGGAACTGGTTGGGCAGAATACTTAACAGAGGTAATTAAGGTAGAAACGCGTTTGTTCCATACGTTTAAACAATGGTGACCGAATTGTTTTGTGTAAGTGTTCCATTGTTCCTATTCACACTATCCATGTATATTTCCTTACAGGTAACATTATGTAAAATTGGTGAAAAATGCGTAGTTGACCCTTCGGCAGAGGAAGAGAGCTGCAGTGTGATCTCTCTGATCGTGGGTGTTACTGGGAACCCAATGTACTACTGTAGCAAAGACGAAGCTAACTCGCTCCCAAGTACACACAGTAAATGTAGTACAATCGGAATGAATGGTTGCGGCAGCGTAGCGACGAAAACTTTGAAGGATGCCATAAACCAAGGATTGTAAGTACCTTACTTGCCGTGTGGTTCCCGGCACTTTATAATAGGACCACACCATATCTTTCCCGTGGATGTCGTAAAAGGCGACTAAGGAAAAGGCTAATAAACTTTGAATTCTTCTTTTATACAGTGGGTTAGCAACCCATCTCTATTTGAATCTCATTTCCATCATTAAGCCAAACGACTGAATGTGGCCTTTCAATATTTTCAAGACTGTTGACTGTGTGACTCTGTCTACACAATCGATAACTGACACGTGATGTAAAAGTGTAACTTGTGAGTAACGAAAACTAGGGCTGATCCCGTAAAGCCGTTGACGTGTATAGTAACGGTTTGCTTTGAGAAGAAAAGCAGGTTTACCGTACATTTGAGGGGCTCTAAATGCTTTTACCGGTACGTGGTTACGAAAAATTTTGCCACCTCATTCCAATCTAGCGATAACCACAATGAGGTCCTTCAAATAATTCCTATGGTTCTAGCCTCTGTCCACCGTAAGAAATAAAGATTTTGTGAATTGGGTACCCATACTTACTTGGTACACAAACTTACAAAATATCGTCTTTAACCTTAACAAGTTCAAAATGATGGCACAATGATCGAATTGCAATTCAGATAGACAGGTTGCTAGCTCAATGCCTATAATCAACCTAAGACCACCACTTAATTATAATGGAAATACTGTTTTTATTATAATAAAAATTACTATTTTCAGGATAGCTGCCAAAACCCTGGACGAATCCCTGGGCCATACACTTTTACGAGAAAGACAAGAACATGTTGAATTCAAAAAGCATTCTTATGGCTTCCTAAAATAAAGGATTTGCAAATAAAACACTATTTCCCAATAACCTTTATTGATATACCAACTAATCCTACTATATCTATAATATAATCACTCAGTCATTTCAATATCACATATTCATTCATTCTCTAAATGCTAAGAGAATATAGATCTTATATAAAAGCATCAATAATATATGCAGGTTTAATTGTAATTTAAAAACAAACAAAATTACAGGAATGTAATAAAATTGTTATTGTAATAATAAAAAAAAAAAAATTACTAAACATATTTTGGAAATATTCAAACAGAATAATAAAACCCACATTATGAAATTATGTATATCACAAATTTGATAAAATTGTAAAAAAAAACGAATAAAACAACACACTATGTAATTCATATACATATCTATTTAATATTTTTGAAACATTTATCAGTATTATTATTATAAGAAATAGGCTAAAATAATCTGTCTCAAGAATAATAGCATAGTACTTAAACTAGACCTAGACATCACTACTACAGACCTACACCAAATTAGGGGCCGTTAAGGTATATATCGTCCCATGAATAAATTCGTACATTACAATTATAGTGATTGCATATTGTCACATCCTCATGTTTTAATGATTGTGGTGAAATTATACAGACAACACATAAAGCTACTCAAATTAATGGCAACTATAATATAAGTAAGTATATAAAAATGATGCGGCATACAAAACTGTAATACCTACCTATCTGGGGTCAAATTTTCACACAACAAGCGAAAAATGTTTACGTGATACAATTTCATACGCAAAATATAATTAATTAATGAATAAATGTTTGCAAGTGATTTGCGTGATACAGGTACATGCGCAAAATATAATTAAGAACAATTATATTTATCGCAAGTAACAAACTTAAAATATTAATTTCAGACAAGACAATTGAGTTAAAAAAAATTTCCACTAAACAAATACCGAAAGAACAGACTATTGTTTGCAAAAAACAAAAGAGGATGTGTGTGATATCCCACTTTACTTCTTCTGGACAGGCGTCAACAAGTCCAAGACGGCGGATATGTTCCCGTCCTTGCTTTCCACGACGTTGGTCAGCCAACCACCTTCATTGCCGAAGCCCATAGCGAGCATTTGCTGAATGGCAGCATCGATGTGGGGTTCTGAAATGTAACAAACAATATTTTATAATAGACATTAACATTTTCTTCTCAATACCAGTGGTAATAAAAAGTCGTGAGTATTCACTTTATCATGGTATGGCTTGTGTTGGATTAAATAAAGCAAAAATTAATATCCCTTACAAACTGCCCTTGTTCTGCCTGCCCAACCAACTGTTTAATTTACCCTACTAATACGTCACGGGCTCTGTAGGACGGACATATCGCTTCAAAGTAAAATAAATATTTCAGTATTACTAATTAAGTATTTTGACCTCATACCTCCTATATTATGAGCACCTCTTGCCTTTTCATTAAATGTTTTCAAACCCCAGAGAGAAAAAGTAATAGATGGCGTGGTCCTATTCTGAAGTGCCGCAAATAACAAGGCACGTACATACATACATACATATGGTCACGTCTATATCCCTTGCGGGGTAAACAGAGCCAACAGTTTTGAAGACTTAATGGCCACGTTCAGCTATTTGGCTTAATGAGAAAATTGAGATTCAAATAGTGACAAGTTGCTAGCCCATCGCCTAAAAAAAGAATCCCAAGTTTGTAAGCCTACCCCTTAGTCGCCTTTTACGACATCCATGGAAAGAGATGGAGTGGTCCTATTCTTTTTTGTTTTGGTGCCGGGAACCTAACGGCACTCAAGGCACATACATATTAAAGTAATACTGGTATGTCAAAAATCATAATGGAAATAGCCTAAAAATTACCCCCATCCTGATAACTTACTAGGGTGACGTTGGCGCGGCTGGGGCTGGGGCTGCGGCTGCGGCTGCGGCCGAGTGGGCGGGGCCTGCGCCGGGGCCGGCGGAGCCTGCGCCGGCGGGGCCGACGGCGCAACTTGAGAGAGCTCCGCCTCTTTGGGATTCAACACTAGATATTAACATAACTATGTGAATGTTTGAACGCCACATACGTAAAAAGCGACGAAACTACAAATGGTTAAAATTCATGCACAAGTGAAAATTCCCTCTAGTGCAAACTAGCAAGCCGCGGCTTCGCCTGTGGTAGATAACACCCGTACATAATAGTAGGTCTGTCTCTGTCACTTTTGTGTTGTTATTGTACGTTTTACGCTTATGGTGCAATAAAGTGTTTTATCTATCTAAATATCTAGCCTAGTACCTTTTTAACGGTGAATAAATTGTCACGATCGGTTTAGTGTTTCCGTATATTAGCCCTTACAAACAAAGTTACAAACTTTGCCTCGTTATAATATTAGTATAAAAGTGATATCAATATTATCTTCGTCGTATAACTACCTATTCCCACTTTCTACGTGGGGTCGGCACAGTATGTTAGTAACAATATTACCTATCTGTAAACTTTAATTAGGATACAAGCAAAAGGCCGCCTTGTAGCACATGGAATTTCTTTAAAGAACTTCATAGTAATTTTAATATAATTAAAAAGGGGAATACCCGGAAAATAATTGTAAGTTATACTTATTTATAATAGGTACCTATACAGATAACATTCTTATTGTGTTATTCAAAATGGTGCTGATAATGAATACAAAATATCATTTTCTTACATTCGAGTACCTACAGACTTTTATCTAATCGCACCATTTTCCACTGTGATACTTACCTATCTAAAAATATTAATGTAACACATTTTTGTTAACCGTTGTAAGCTATTAATATAATGACTCATACAAGTAATATTTACTTTCTTTGCCTCATAACAATGAATTCCTGATTTGATTCCAAATTTTTGGATTCAATACTGCAAACCTAATGAATTGACTGACTTGCAAAAATGCACAGCCCTAACCGCTGATTGTAGAAATTTGATGTTTTTGCTATGGTCTGAGGGTGCTAAGAGATGATTTACCGAAATTTTAGCGGGAATAAAGATAAAGTGACATTTCGCTACAAGCAGGAGGAGCCGCGGGCATACTATACTTAAAAATAAAAAAAATTATATGAATGAATGAATAACAATGACTAATGAGTTCGATGACCTCGGAAGCAATGAAAATAACAAATGTATTAGTATAATTACCAGCAGTAGCAGTATTGAGGGGCGGATACAAGTTCTGGCGTTGAGAAATCTGTACCCTCTCTTGGAACTCTTCGGGCAAATTGAATCCTATCGGAGTAGGGGCCGCGCCAGCTTCTTCCAAATCTGAAACAGATAACACAACAAATTTTATAAAAATAAATATATGCACTTACATAATTTCAAAGTAAATTTGAGACTTTTGTTATAGGATACTAAGTCAAAACTATACCTAATCAACATACAAGACCCCGGCCAATAAGAAAAAAATCGATTTCTACCTCATGAATTGACTTGAAAAACACAACCTAAACCCCGTACATAAAAAGCGAAACAGCGGTATTTTTTCGCGCTATAAAAACGCCGTCGTGCGTACCACGCTACGGCAGCTGGGGCATATGAATCAGACACCGTCAAACTACATAATATGTAATATGCACAAATAGTTTGACGGTTTCTGAGTCGAACTATGTAATATGTATAGTGTATACATAGTTTAACGGTGTCTGAGTCATTGGTTATCTTAATTGATAAACTTAGTTTACTGTGTGCTGTAAAAATGTCATCAAATAAGTGTGTTTCTCTTTGTGTTGCTTCTGGGGCCACTATCTAACCTCGACATTTTGGCGAGATACTTGCTGATAAGTGGTCGCCATTTTAGACCCCTTCTGACGACTGTATTACACTTTAATTGCCATTTCACTATGTATCAAAACATTAATATTAAAGTAAATGCGCTTACCCTTTTCCTTTGAGATCATTGTCCAACCATCAGTTTTATCAGGTGACGCATCTCTATTGTGGGCGTCGTGTTCATTAGTTCGAGGTTCGGACGATGCAACTGACACGTTATCGGGCACATTCTGACCGGTCTGACCCATCTCTACATCCTCATTGGCCGCATTGGCCGCATTATTGGTATTGGAACCAACATTGTCAGCCGCAGTGGTTTGCTCGCGCATAAACTCATCCATATTAAGACGCCCACTGACGTACATATCAATTAGTTTCTGAATGTTCTGAACATTAAGACCTTCCAGGAGGAATGGGCAGGCGTTTGCAGCATTAGGTTGGCTAGCTTGCTCCTGATTGGTGGATTTTTGGGCATTTGCCTGGGTGTTTTCTGGCTGTGGGGCGTTAGATGTGCTTGCTTCTTTGGAGGCCTGGGCGTTTGCGTCCTTTTTGGGTTCGCCAGTAATATCAATGGGCACGTCGCCAGCCAAATTGGCGAACTCGTTCATGTAAGTTGCGAAGGTTTCCAGCCAGCTGCTGCGCGGGCGCCGGTGGTGATGTTCCCTGCGAAGCATTATCATTAATTATAAGTCTAATCTCCCAGATCCAAGCAAGTAGCGCCATTTATTGGAATCATTGTAATTATGAATAGCCAAGCTATCCCCACGAAAGTACGAACAAACTGGAACCAAAACTTTAAGAAAAAAATCTCAAAATGAAAAAATATTTTGAATTACCTTTATTTACTTAGGCTTAAAAGAGTATTTGTTTGCCATTTCCTGTCTCTTGAGAGGTTAAAAAAAAGTTCCCATATGGATTTTGTAAATTGGGAGTGTGCTTGCCATAACAGTAATTATTTTTTTGACGTTACCTATATTCACGTCGGTCGCCGTGATCCCCGTGTCCGCCATGACCCCCGTGTGCCCCATGACCCCCGTGACCCCCATCGCCGTTTCCGCGATGCTTCCTCTCGCCACTCCTCTCGCGCCTGTGCCTCTTGAAACCGCAGTCTTCACCGACTGGCCCTACCACGGATTTCAAGAAGTGGCGCGACCTTTTTATTGCCGCCTTGATCACAGTGCGCTGTAATAAGATTCCAATCACAAAATATGTTACGAGGATTAATTCTAAATTTAATGGCTTCAATACCCTTGAAGACTAGAACCTGAACTTCATCAAGGATTGACAGATCATACATACTCGTATCTAATAGAATGATGGTCTGGTAGCATAGAAACAATACATAGTGTGTACCAGCTGCTTCTCTTCTCGTGCAGAATGTAAAAGTCAATCAAGGAAAAGGTTAATCTTGGATTTTTTTAGGCGACAGGCTAGCAAGCAACTTGCCAGTATTTGAAGTTCATCATTAAGCTTGTTGTTCGATCGAGATTGTTGTCTCCGTCTACCCCGTACGGGATAAAGACGTGACTTTATATGAATGTATGAACATTACATTTTCTTCCTCCTGGCGCTAGTCCCGATTACATCCTCACCACACTAGAGCAGTCCAGAGTACGAGTTTACGACCATAATCCCGGATTGGGCGAGTCAGGTTTATACAGGAATCGACTTCCATCTGACCTCCGCAACCTTTGCAGGGGGACCCTAACTCATATACCCTAATATCATGGTTACACATTCAGTTGCCTGAATGTGCAAGTTAAATATATGTAGATTACCTGTATCAAATAGCAAGTGTCCATCGGCGCGACTTGTGTTTACAATAAATCTTGAAAACCCAATCTAAGAAAATATTGCCAACATAATGCTTAAGCATATTTAAAAAAATATATATATGTAGATTCCATGACTAGCACTATCTTACCGGGAGAGTGGGCAAAGGCACGCGAAGCATGCAGTGTTCCCGGTGGAGGCCGTTGGACTCGCACGCGGCGCACAGGTCGTAATCGTCGCAAGAGATGCACTTGTAACGGAACCCAACCACTTCGTTCTCGCATCCGTCGCAAGTCACGCCGTAGTGGACCATGTTGTTGGAGCCTGCTGCGGCTGTCAAAATATCTAATAATAAATCTATCCATGTATATCAACGGCAAACATACACATACAACATCACGCTGAAAAAATGTGTTTGAATTTAAAAAAAAACGCCCATCCGTACGAAAATGGATGCTAATGCACACAAATATTAAAATAAGGCACACAATCCTCAAACAAAAATAATACAAATAAATAGGTATAGTTATTACTGTTATATATTTTTTTGTGCTTGATTGCAATACGTTAAATCAATTTTTGAATAGAACATAATTGTTTAAAAGAGCCGCTCAATTGTATTATTTTTTCTAGGAGATAGTTGATAGAAGATCTATACATAAAAGAACAAGGTTGACTAACTTCATCAGCGCCCGGGCAAACCATAAAACAAGCTATAAACTTACAATTTTTACATCACCTGATGTAGAAATTGCAAAAGTTTTTAATTTATGTTATCATCTTGTGCTGAGATAAGAAAGGATTTTTAAGATCAACCCCCGAAGGGAAAATATGGGTAGAAAACATTTATAAATTGTATATTCAGAAACAATTACACAAGCTTTGAAACTTATGGGATACTATGACTCAGCGCTATATTTTTTAAAATATATTTTATACTTACTAATGGTCTGTAAAGATAGTAGCAAGTGAAAATCCATAGACTGCCTACATATGGTACCTACGGTATGCATGTATTACGTACAGATAAGCCTCCAAGACTCGTGCCCAAGCCGGAAATAGCCAATAGACATTACTTATATAATCCTTAAAATCGTTAAGGATTATATTAGTAATGTCTACTGCTCGCGATTCATCTCTATACCGCGCCCGTAAGAAAATATTTCTCTGAATCAAGTAACACATCAAAATGGTAAAGACCGAAGCCGAAATTCATAACCATATTGATGCTATTCAACATAAAGTAATAATTTCCTTTAGAGCGCGTGGCCTTGGCTGCTTACTTACCAAAACAAAGTCACTAGCGCGTGATACTGTTGCCTACATACACTATGTGTGTAATAAATATGTGGTCTTGTAAGCATAATACATTTTAATAACATAACAAACTTGGTTAATAAAACAAAACTTTTACTTATCAAGTCGCTTCGCTCACTAATTTCTCTAAGCAGAAAGAACTTGAGAGTACAATACCCAACTATAATAAAACTATAACTTATAAATGAATTTACAAAGAATTGTTTGATTCAACCATGGTACCACATACATACATATAGACTTACGGGATAGACAGGAGGCAACAGGCTCGAAAAGATATTATACCTCTTCCTTTACAGGCCGTAGGAGCTGGCATTTGGAATATATGTGTCCTTGGACAATGAATGATAGGGGGCTTAAAAAATTTCCCGAAATTCCCACAGGAACGCATTGATGAAATATTGTAACTGAATTTCAATACTATAATTACTGAGACAGAGTAAAATATAATTATAACTTGTAAAATAATTATTATTCTTCACCACCGTATCCCCAAATTCTAGTTATTATTAGACTTATCCTGCCCACTGAAAGTCGATCTTCTCATTTTATTATATGAATAAAGGGCTCTATAATTACAGGAGATAATTCTGTGTTCCATCAGGCGACAGTGAATTAACATGTTTAACAACAAACTGGTTGTCTAATTTGCATGAAACATAGCTTGCCCTCATGGAATTATTTATTTTAAATAAAAATAACCTGATACGAATCTGTTTAGTCATCTTGCCACATAAATGCCATCACTGATACATTAAAAATATAAGATTTGTATTACAGATAAAGTCAGTTAAGTTGGTTCCTGGTAAGACCATGATGGTAAAAGAACTTTTTCCGGTCTTGGATGTTTATTTATTTAAGTATTCATTAGTATTGCTCTTAACACAAAATTCGAAATTCCTTCGTCTCAATCTGTCAAATTTGTCCCATATTTCTTTATTATTTATCACTTACCATTCAATCCCTGAGTATGAGCTGTTATCACAACTTCCACATCATCGTCATCTTTCTTCTCATCGTCCTTGCAGTGGACAAACAGCTTGATGATGTTTGAATTTGGAGTGATTGCTGTCAGAGCAGCTATCACCTCTTCATCTGATGAAATGGTGATGTCATCATCTTCCTCATCTAGAAAAAAAATTGCAAAAAAATGGTAAATGGCCTAGAGTGTACATGTTTTCAAATTAAGAACATTAGAAGGTTAGTATATTGTCAATCAAATATTTTAAGTTTTACAAAAATGCAAACTAGTTACAAAATTTTATAATTTGTTGAAAATATGCAAGTCATTTAGAATATGACCACCAAAATATGGAGCAATTTGAAATGCCTTGTCTTGGTAAATGAGCTGCATGCAAATAAAACCTAAATTGAAAAAAAATGGCATCTTATGAAACTTAAGACTTTGAGTTCAAACTAGCTACACCCATGGCTTCACTTCGGTGGCAATTTCGGGATACAAATACTATATGTTTTTCCAAGTTTTATTCTACCCATATACTAAATTTCATCAAAATTCATCCAAATAAATTATATTTATGGTTCTTAAATGAAGCAATATTAAGTGGTTTAACTGCATCATACCTTTCCAGGTGACAACATAGTTTCTTGTCTTGAGTCCAGGAAACACATCCTGCAGCTTTGCATTCAGATACTGGAAACTGGTGACAACAGACTTCTCAATTCCAAATCTACGGACTTCAGGCTTGGCGCCCTCCCTCCAAAATGTATAAACCTTGTATGCTACTAGGTCTTCCATGGCTGAAAACTACAATAATTTGAGAATCCCACAATTTGAAATCATTGTCTATTGATTGAGTCAGGTTAAAAATATCAAGAAATTATGATGAAATTATATGGTGAAATGTTGCATATGAAGTTCAGGAGGTATTTGCCGTAAGAGATAAAGATGTGGTTTTATGTATGAACATAGTTCATGAAGAGTGATTCTGCAAGTTTGTGTAGAGCATAGTTTTCAAATTCAAATGACTGAGACACCTTTAGGAATTTGGATGTGGATTTCATTTCATCAAAAATAATTTATTACAATATTGGGTTCTTCTGGTGATTGGAACTTACTTTGATAAATATTTATCTTGCTTATCAGTGAAAACAATATGAGTTAACAATGTATCTACATACTATATTAAATACAGATAATGTGTATCTTTTATAAATATAATATCAAACATCTTACACATGGGTAATATTTTTTTTAGTAAATAAAGCTGACAAATAAATAATAATTTGTAAATTTACCCCAAATATATTTTTATTAATGAAATATTTTCTGAAACACCTTGAGGTTTTATGCTATTGTTTGCCAAATATAAATCTTAAATACCATCTATCCAATCCTCGATCGAATCGATCGATCGAAAGGTACACAGGTTGTTGATGTGGAGCGTCAATACAACAATTATATTGTGAAATAGTCTTACGTGTTTGACAACAAAGGATTGAATGTAAAAGTTTGAAAAAAACAAAAAATCTCTAGACACAAAGTATAACTATGTAAATAAATAGGGAAAGGTCAAAAGGAAGCCAAATTATTATTCGCCGTTAATGGTTTTGAGTTATTCAATTCACCAAATTACATTTTTCTAGAAGTACATTAAAAACTTACCTTCCACTAGCAATATACAATCACTCTCAAATCCTTGGCTCAAATCACACAGAGGAAAAATAAGCGACGCACTTGCTTACACAAATGTTAACACGAAATGATGTTATGCGTGGTGTGGCTGCAATATAAATATGGTTTGAAAATGTTATGAATCATCCACAGAGAACTTTGGAGAAGAAAATATTTTGCAGTAAAATATTGCGCAATGCAACAAAACAAGCAAATGTTGTTTTGTTGTCATGTTGTTGTCATTGTCATTGTCAAACACCAATCGCCAATGAAATGAATGAATTAAACTTTGAATGAAACAATAAAAATAAAAAAATGACTCAAGAACATAATAATAAAATATATAAACAAAGACATTTACTAAGCAAGGGTTACACGATCAGTTTGGCGCCAGATCAGTCCATCATATTGTTCAGAATGATGGGAAAATTATCATCTAACCGGTTGACTGACGGACTGATGGTCGTGGATGACAACTGACAACAATCATTATATTTTTGTGGACGGATCGGAAACTGAACGTATCCGGTCAAATCATTCTCACGTCAGTCAGTAAACCGGTTAGACTATGATTCCCCAAACATTCTACTTAAAAAATCGATTAATAAATAATCGATATTTCTTAAGAAAATAATCATAAAATTAAAAGATTTTTCCTAATTTTTCAATTAATGTCAAAATAAACGCCATACACATTATATCAATAGATTTATTCATTAAAATAAACAACAGAAACAGTAAATTCTTATATATTCAACACAGTTTTAAAACAATTACATTTTTTTTTCACATAAATCAACAAAAGTAAATTTTTTAAATAAAAATTAACTAGATATTCGTACTGAAATAGTAAGTTCTTATAAAATCAACACAGATGAAAGTTTTAGAATAATTAAATTATAAAAGGTTTAAGTTAAAAAAAATCAACAAAATTATTTGCAGTGTGGTTCCCGGCACCAATACAAAAAAAAAATAGGACCACTCCATCTCTTTCCCATGGATGTCGTAAAAGGCGACTAAGGGATAGGCTTACAACTTGGGATTCTTTTTTAGGCGATGGACTAGCAACCTGTCACTATTTGAATCTCAATTCTATCATTAAGCCAAATAGCTGAACGTGGCCATTCAGTCTTTTAAAGACTGTTGGCTCTGTCTACTCCTCAAGGGATATAGACGTGACCATATGTATGTATGTAAATAAATTATTTAAATAAAAAAAAACCTAGAAATCCGTAGGCAACGAGTTTAGAAATAACAGCTTAGGTAAGCGTTTGGATAATATTCGGCTCCTGGTCTTTGTTAATATGGCGCCAGCTTTCGAGAGCAATCTCTCTGCAGGAGCCGAAGAAGCCGGTACCAATAGGTGCTTACACGCCAAATGTGTGAGTTTGGGATAAGCTCCCTCATAGCTTTTCCAGGATTCTAAAGCCTCTTCTTTTAACCCTATTAGAGGCCCAACTATGTACAAGCTTAATTCAGATGCCTGAATGTGACTTCGACTGGTTCTCATAGTCTCCAACAACAACTTGTTGTGGTTTTCCCAAATGTCATCATTATCGACATCATCAGCGGCCGAAGTTATTGACAGTGGGCAATCCTCAGGTTCTCGGTTTTCTTCAATGGATTGTTTAATGTAGTTCATAGTTCTTGCCAAAGATGCTCCGTCATCAAGGTGTAATTTTTAAAAACGAGGGTCCAAAAATTTTGCTGTATTGATGAATGAATTATTTATAAATGAACTTTTTGTATGTGTTCAAATCTTTTCTTAAATTCATTTATTATTGAAATTTTTAATTGAATGCTCAAATCATGCGATGGACCTCTTTCAGTACAGCATATTCATCATTTCACTAGCTTGAATCATAGGAGGAGCATTAGGGTAATTCAACAAAATGCCGCTCATCGACCCACTCATATAAACCTTTCAAGCATATGCAATTGTGAATTCCACCGCGTTGAAATATCACCTACCAGGTGTTTAATTTTTCCTTCCGGTACATTTTCAGCCTTTTGAGAATTTGTCAATTGGACTGCAGCAACTCCACTCTGATGGAACCATTGTACAATTCTGCGAACTTTATCAATGAATATTTTTATTTCATTCACCATGACTGAATTTTGCACAACAAGGTTTAATGTGCGGGCTATGCAACGAATAAGCTTTGCTCTTCCAAATGCTAATTCAATGGCTTTTACTATATTTGCACCATTGTCTGTAGTGACGGCCACAATTATTTCATCAGGAATTTCCCATTCTTCACAAATACTTTTAATGGTGGTTGTCTAATTTTGGTTTTAATATATGTATAAGTTTAGTTTAATTTTATAATAATAGATGGCGTTATCCCGTTTTGAAACGCGATATGGTTTTGTTTTGATACAAACATAAATAGAAAGGTGATTTTTAAATAAATGTCTTCGTTCCGGGAGTCTGAGTTTCATTCAAGCTGCCTTGGCTCGATATACTCTTGTTTAAGGGTCCTAACGAGTCGGATATATTTTGAAGAATGTGAAGCATTTGGCAGTTTCCTAAATATAGAGTGAAGCTAGTGGTGTGGAACCAGTCCAAAGAAGATCAGGTGCATGCAGCGCCATCTGTCGGCTAGTACAGTGAAGTGCAGTAAGTGAGCAAGAAAAACTGTAAGTACTTTTAACTGTGTAAAGACTTAGAAAAATTTCAAGATAGAAGTAGTGGGACTTGTAAAATTTCATAGTGTAGATTCTGGGACTTAGAATAATTCGGTAAGAAGTGACGAGACGAGGAATCTATGCCCGATTTCATAGCGGTGACAAATAAGTCCAAACACTTAGAAAATTTTGATCAATAAAAAACAGAACATAGACAAATTTTGAAAAAATAATTGGTGACATTTATAATTACATCTGTCAATCATGGAGGGCTGTATTAGAGTAATGAAACAATTATTCAGTCAAATAGAAAAGGGAAGAAGTAATTTTAAAAAGTCTCCGAAAGAAAGAATTACTGAATCTTATGTTTTGACGCGATTAGAAAGTTTGGAAACAATTATAGATAAATTCTCTGACAAGCATGAATACATTATAGCTACATATGAAGATACTGAAGGTTATATAGAAAGTGACATATACAATATAGGCTATGAAATGTATTTAAGTTATAAAACCGAGTTGAAATCTGCACTGAAAGCCTTATCACCGAATGTGTCTACCGCGTCATCGAGTTTGAAAGAGAATTCAGACAAGAATAAAGAATCACTTGTAAGATTACCGAAGATAACTATAAAAATTTTCAGTGGCAAGTATACCGAATGGTCGTCTTTCAAGGATTTGTTTACGTCACTCATCCATAACAACTCTGCACTCGACGACGTTCAGCGACTACATTATCTGAAGACGCAAGTAAGAGGTGAAGCTGAACAGTTAATTAAACACATTCCAATTACGCATGATAACTACAAAAAGTGTTGGGATTTGTTACAGAGTAGATATGATAATAAGAGGTATTTATCTAATTGTATTCTAAAGCGTTTGTTTAACCAAAAGTCCATGAGTTGCGAGTCGGCTCAAGGGTTGAAAGATTTGTTAGATTCAACTTCCGATTGTATTCATGAGCTGACTAACTTAGATATTAAAGTCGATACATGGGATGTAATTATAATTTATATTGTAAGTCAGAAATTGGACGCTGATACTAGAAAACAATGGGAAATTCATATTAATAATTGTAGTGTAGATTTGCCTTCCTATTGTTTATTCAAAGATTTCATAGAATCACGTTACCGCGCGTTAGAGTTTGTTGAGCCCACTAAAAGTAAGTCTAAGTCATGTCCTAATCATACACAACCTAAAGTCTTGCACACTATTTCAATGTCTACCTGCCCTCATTGTAATGAAAATCATAAGATTTATTCATGTAGTAAGTTTATTAGCGAAGAAATCCCTAGCCGTCAGAATATTGTTAAAAATCTTCAACTTTGTTTCAATTGTCTCGGCAGTGGCCACTCAGCGAAAACCTGTCGTGGTTCTACGAGATGTCGGATCTGCAAGAGAAAGCACCACACACTTCTTCATGGAAACAACTCACCAACAGTAGCGGTAGCTACCGAGCAGGCAGAGACTGAACAAAGTCTACCGGAACCGTCTATTGACATGAACCAGACCACAAGCATTACAAGCCATTTTGTGACAGGAAAGGTTTCAAGCCAAACCTTATTAGCTACAGCCTTGGTAAAGGCTGAGTCAAGAAATGGTTCTCCTCTGATATTAAGAGCTCTGCTGGATCAAGGATCACAAGCGTCTTTTATATCGGAAGCAGCCGTACAGTTATTACGGTTGAATAAAGTTGCTGAGAAAACTAGTATTTCAGGATTGGGTGGTGGTCAGAGTGACTTAACCTCAAAATATGTGGTTAAGGTCAAGATTCAGTCACTCTGTGACCCAACCTTTAAGTTGCAAGTGAAGGCTCACGTCCTTCAAACGGTGACTACAGTGTTACCTCAAAGGAAGTTCACTCCACCCAGATGGACTGAACTTGGCCGCATCAGTTTGGCTGATCCGCAGTACAATTCGCCTAATAGAATTGATGTTCTCTTAGGCTCCGAGGTGTATTGCGCTATCCTGAAAAAGGGATTGATTAAAAGTCCTAATGATTTGATTATTGCACAGGATACTTACCTTGGATGGGTGTTGTCGGGTCAGGTTGACGGCTATGATAATGAAGAATCTACATGTCACAACATTATAATGAGCTTTCATATCCAGTTAGAAGAGAATGAACTAATCAAGAAATTTTGGGAAATCGAATCTGAACCTAGTCCAAACAAAAAGATATTAACTCAAGAAGAACAGGATTGTGAAGATCATTTCAACGCCACAACTTGCAGAGATGAGACTGGTCGTTATGTAGTGGAGTTGCCGTTTCGTCCAAATGTTCGTCGAGACTACGGTGATACAAGGTCCGTCGCTGTGAAACGTTTGTTTGGTCTAGAAAAGAGATTGGATAAGAATAGCACATTAAAGAACAATTATTCTGAGGTAATAGATGAATATTTGAAACTTGGTCATATGGAGATTGTTGATGATGAGTCATCAAATATGGAGGGTAAGGTATGGTTACCACATCATGCGGTTGTTCGTATGGATAGAACAACAACAAAAACCAGAGTGGTTTTTAATGCCGCTGATAGAAGCGCTAATGGATTATCCTTAAATGATACATTGATGGTTGGTCCAACCTTACAAATGGAATTACGCCACTTGATAATGCGTTGGCGTTCACACCCCATATGTCTCACTGCTGATAACATAAAAATGTATCGACAAGTGAACGTAGCTGCAAAACATACCGATTTTCAGCGGATTGTATGGCGATCTGAAGAGGGTATTATACGTGACTATCGTCTTCTGACTGTCACTTTCGGCACTTCATGCGCTACTTATTTAGCTGTTAAAGCAATGCAACAAGTAGCTGTAGATGAAGGTCCTAATTTCCCGCACGCGGCAAGTAGAGTTCTATCAGATTTCTACATGGACGATCTTCTCACCGGCGCTGAAAATGAAGAAGAAGCGGTTAAGATTTATAAAGAAATGAATGAATTGCTAAATAAAGGTGGATTTCAATTGCAGAAGTGGACATGTAATAAAATAGGAGTACTAGGTGGTACAGAAACAGATACAGAAAGAGAGTTTAAAGAGGATGATGTTACTAAAATTGTAGGTATTGCTTGGAATCGCCGCACAGATGAGTTTGGTTATAACATTAAGATTTCTTCTGATGCCTCTGCTCCTGAAACAAAACGCAAAGTGATTAGTGAAATCTGTCGACTATATGATCCACTCGGGTGGATAGCTCCGTGTGTTATTATAGCAAAGATCTTCATCCAGAAGCTATGGATTGCTGGACTGGGCTGGGATGATAAATTGCCAGAGGAGCTGATACAAGAGTGGTCACAATATCGCAAGGAATTACCGAAGCTAGAATTATTTCATATTCCGAGATGGGTCCGCAAGAAGAAAAGTGATATCAAAGTGGAGTTACACGGGTTTAGTGACGCTTCTAATGCAGGCTATGCTGCTGTGGTTTATATTCGTTGCGTTACTATGGAAAATGAAGTTTATACTCACCTGGTAACCGCTAAGACGAAAGTAGCACCCATCAAGCAGATATCCATCCCGCGACTTGAGTTGTGCGCTGCTGTTCTAGTTACTAAACTACTTCTGGAAGTATCTGAAACACTGAACATCAATAAGTCAGATATACATGCTTGGACGGACTCTACGATCGTGTTAGCTTGGTTGTCCGACCATCCAAGTCGTTGGAAGACTTTTGTCGCCAACAGGACTTCAAAAATACTTACCTTAATTAATGCTACGCAGTGGTCGTATGTTTCGACAAAGGAAAATCCTGCTGATTGTGCGTCACGTGGTATGTCACCGTCAGAGTTTCTAGAGAACTCGCTGTGGAAGAATGGTCCAAGCTGGTTACAAAATAGCGAAATTGATTATGTCAAACCACGTTCCATTTGCACCAAGACAGAGTTAGAGAAGCGTCAACTTAAAGCACATACTACTTGTGTCAAAAACTTTGAAGAAATAGAGGATATTTGTTCTAGATTTTCAAGTTTACGGAAACTAATAAGGGTAATAGCTTATTGCAGGAGATTTCTACATCTAAAAAATACCACTTCTGAAGAATCTAAACACTTACCTTATCTTACCGCCAAGGAGATCCAGGAATCACTTACCTGTTGCATACTTCAGCATCAACGTCGTTGGTTTGCCGATGAAATCAGCATGCTCCTGAAAAATAAAAATGTTAGTAAGAAAAGTAAATTGTCTACACTTAATCCGTATATAGATAAGAATGGATTATTAAGGGTTGGAGGAAGAATAGAAAAATCCGACTTACCTGATTGTAGCAAACACCCGTTTATAGTATCAGGCGAATCACATTTGGCTAAGCTCTTAGTAGCCGATGCCCATGATAAAACACTTCATGGAGGTCAACAGTTAACCTGTAACTATATTCGTACTAAGTATTGGATAACAAAGGTAAAGAATTTAGTAAGATCTCACATTCATAATTGTATTCCATGTGTGCGTAACGCCGCCAAGATTAGAACGCAATTAATGGGTCAGCTACCATCTTGTAGAGTAACACCTCTAAAACCGTTTTTACAAACAGGTGTCGACTACGCTGGTCCCATCAATATACGTGTATCGAAAGGTAGAGGGAATAGATCTTACAAGGGCTATATCAGTTTATTCGTATGTATGGTTACACGGGCTGTACATATTGAAGTCGTGTCTGATCTTACCTCCCAAGGGTTCTTGTCGGCTTTTAGGCGATTTGTCGCTAGAAGAGGGCGTTGCAATCATCTGTGGAGCGACAACGGTACCAATTTCGTAGGCGCCGCAAAAGAGTTGAAGTTGTTGTTGTCTAGTGAACGTTCTTCGTTTTCTAATGAAGTTGCGGCATCCTTGGCAAACAATGGTACAGAGTGGCACTTCATTCCTCCTCATGCTCCACATTTCGGTGGACTGTGGGAGTCCGGAATCAAGAGTACCAAACATCATCTTCGTCGTGTCATAGGTGAATCCACGCTGACATATGAGGAATTAAGCACGGTCCTGTCTCAAATCGAGGCCTGTCTTAACTCTCGTCCCATTTGTCAGCCAAGCTCAGATTGTGATGATCCAACTCCGCTAACACCGGGACACTTCTTGGTGGGCGAGCCTTTACTTGTAGCTCCTGATCACAATTATGAGTTACAAAATATCAACAGTTTACGTCGCTGGCAACTTACGCAGCGAATGGTTCAAAATTTTTGGAGACGTTGGTCCAAAGAGTATCTTTATGGTTTTCTGCAAAGATATAAATGGAAAACTAGATCTCCACAACTGAGGTCAGGTGACATAGTATTAGTATGTGAAGATAATTTGCCACCTACCAAATGGTTATACGGCAAGATCGAAGATGTGCATCCTGGTAAAGATAATTTAACAAGAGTAGTTACATTACGTTATAAAAATTCTCTTATTCAACGTCCAATTTCAAAACTTTGCCCTTTACCAGTTAATGATGAACATGATTTGTAAATGTAGATTTTAGAAATTTGTATTTTTACATTTTATGAAGTATATTGTTTTGTTTCCTTTCAAGTACGTTAACATGATTATTACTTTTTTGCCAAGTGCTACATAGTGTTTACAGTCCACTACTTAACTTAAATGTTACTTGATGAGTACTTGATGTCGACTTTATTATTAAAGGAGATAGGTAGTTAATTTTGATTTGTAAATTATTTGAACAGCTATTTACTTTTTTAATAGATTTTTGTTTGTTATTGACATGCTTTGTATTAGCCGATGATAGATGCACATACATATGTACATTTAGGATGTTAAATTAAACACGTGTTGTGCAAGTTAAGTTTGATTTATGTTTTTCAGTTTGTGAAGGACAAAAGGTCCTTGGTGGGCGATATGTCTAATTTTGGTTTTAATATATGTATAAGTTTAGTTTAATTTTATAATAATAGATGGCGTTATCCCGTTTTGAAACGCGATATGGTTTTGTTTTGATACAAACATAAATAGAAAGGTGATAAATATTCGGCGGTATGACTCTCCGAAAGCGGCTCACAAGCTATATTAAAATAAACAATCTTAAAATTTTTGATAAAATGAATAGTTACTCCCAGATAGCTCTTCATTTGTAAATCCTTCCATTCGTCAATCGTTAAACATATATTGGTAACGGATTGTAACTTTTTGATTATAATAGCTTTTTTCCTCGTATTTCCCATCAATGATGCTGGTTATCGTTTTGCGACATGAGATTTTATATAATGGTGCAAGTAATTTAATAAATTTTCCAAACCCTTCTCCTTCGACCACGCTGAAGGGAAGATTATCGCGGCATATCAGTTCTGCTATAGCGTCTGTAATCTGTTTGTTTTTTGAACCCCCTGATCCAAATTCTAATAAAATATGAATGATGCTTCTATGCTTACTTTTTGTCGTTTAGGAGTTGAAGACCCTACAGGACCTTCAATTTGAGATGCGGAAGTAGTCGGTATCATATTCACAGAGTCTTCAGAACGTGTAGATGTCGATGGCTTTAAAATCAAGTCTGCAATTGATTCTGCTTGCGAATTGTTTTCCGACTTGATAGGACGATACTACAACAAAATGAAATTGGTTAAGAATATCCTTTATTATATGGCCACAAAACTAAAAGAATATTTCGTAAAATATAAGCCAATCAAAATAAAACTAAATTTTGACTTGATTAGCCACTGTTTACATCGTAAATCGATTTGTTATCTGAATTGGTTAGTATATCTTCCGATTTGTATACGCCCAACCCTAAACTACAAATGTCAAAAATTAAAAACTTCTGACCTCGGGAATTATAAATATAGTCCTGAATAGCAACGAAAATGTTGTGCTATGGCAAATAGTGTTCTTATTAAAATTTATTCAAATTAATTATTAGAAAACTAATCATTGCCAACTCAGTATTTGTTTCGCACTATTTTCGTTACGTTCGTTTCGCACTCAGTATTTGTTTCGTTTCCCTATGCACAGCCAGTCGAGCCTTTTAATTAATTATAATTAAATGCAAATTGTAGGTACTTACCTCTTTGTTTTTAATACTAATGATACCAGAGTGTTTCCTTTCTATGTGCTGTTTTAAATTTGTTGTATTACTGCAAGTTTTTAAAATTTTTGGGCAATATTTACATATAGCATTGCCAGATTTATTGTCAATATGAAAATATTGACGCCAACTACTTCTCGTTCTTTTAGTCGTAGACATTATTCAAAAACTTTTTGTCACGAAAACCTTTTGAATTGTTCGAAAAATGAAGTTTCAACAACGAATAATGAATGACATATCAACCGGTATGTCAATGTCGATAAAATACAGTTCATCGACTAACTCCATCTAGTGAATGTCTCATTAAATGAATCATCTAAACTGTTTTAAAAGTACAGAAGGAATGCCATCATGGATGCACAGATGGCGTTAATGTAATATTATGGAGCTATGATAGTGCATTCTCTTTGGCAGTTCGCGTTTCGGCCTTCAAACGTAATGTCGGGGTGCATTTATTGCATGATATAAAAAAACGATTATTAACCTTTTAAGCGCTTGGCTAAATATCAATTGTCGTGCCCCTAGCGCGCCGCTACAAATCGATAAAATAATACCTACAATAAATAAGGAGGAGTAATCGTTGTATCGATAAAAAAAAGTGAAAAAGTTTTTTATGTTTTTATTTAAAATCAGCCTTCTTGTATCACAATCATTCATCTTTAAGGTGAAAGCTTATCTCTAAGTGAAAATTAGTAAAATTTCCGAAATCTAACTTATTTTGACTAATTCTTTGTGAGAGCGAATGGAGCGACCGTTTTAATAATTCTTATGTTTAAAGTTATACTTGTTAATTTAACTTTATTTCGTATGACACTGTTTATTTCATGCTGAATGATGCATTATACCTGATTATATAACTGTTTGTTATTTTGTTTTTAAAATGCGCATTGCATTGTATCCCATCCCTATGGTCATATTTATGCGATACGCGCGATAGACACCGAAGAAAAGTCCGAGCTGCCAATTACTTATTTTTGTTTAAGTTTTTTCAATGCTTAGAGCTATGAAACATAATTTTAAGTAATTGTTGTAATAAATAGCTCTATTCAATAATAGTTTTAGTTATACCACGAAGTTAATAGGACGATAATAGAACGAAAAAATCATGGATATTCTCTGTCGCAGAAATACGACACGGGCGGTAGGGGCACGGCAATATTTGTCGCATATATGCGACTCGCGCGGTTAAAAGGTTAATTTAAAAAAAATCACGTATTAAAATGGATTTTTACTTTTAATAAAATCGATTTTTAATTGATTATTTCCATAATCGATTATTGTTTCACATTCCTAGTGGTTTGAACTGACGCCCAACCGGCCCAAGATCTTGTAACCTTGTCTAATAATGACCCATCAAAACATCATCATTTCTATAAAGGAAAATGCTTTTTAATGATTCAATGATTTATTTAAATTTTCTCATACGAGCCATATACACATACAAATGTAACTTAACAGTTTATGTAAGATAAGATAGGTGTGCCTATTCAAGCACATGTATTCATGCTTTCTATCCTAATTATGTCCTACAAGTTATTCTAAAAAAACATTATTAAAACAAGATGTAATTAGCTAGCAGCTAAAATAAGTACATAATAAATTAATCAACAAATTGTACAATAATATAAATATATTTTTTTAATTAATCCATGTGTTCTTTCTCTAAAGACGTAATCTTTCGTCCATGACACGTCGGTTCTTCGGCAAACTTTGTAGGTCCTCCTAACTGGACTGTTTCCGGTACGCTAAGTTCTTCATTCAATTTCTTTGCGATAAAGTAAATCTCTGCAAGAGCAATTATCAATGCGCACATAACACCAAGAAGTAAACGAAATCCAAAATCCAAATTGCCGATCATCCAGTCCACACCTTTGAATCCGAAGAGAAATCCAGCAAAAATGGACAATATGAACTGACCAATTACAATGAGTTGGCGGTTTAGCTGTTTCACTGAAAATAAAACATGTTTAGTAAGTCATAAAATATGAGTTAGCAAGTTTGAAACATAAAAGATGACGAAATTTTTTCTGATATAAATGGTGAGTAATACATACATATAATTACGTCTTTATCCCTTATGGGGTAGACAGAGCGGACAGTATGCAATACACTGAAAGGCCACAATTAGCTTTAATTCCTTAGTTGGGATTCAAAAAGTAACATATTGACTAGCAATCATCAACTTAAAGGAGAATCCCAAGACTTTGGAAGTTTTCACTAGATGATTATTCCCTTTGTCGCCCTTTACTAAACTCATACATATTATCACGTCTTTATCACTTAAAGGGTAAAAAGACACCTTAGAAACGAGTTGAAGAGCAAACAAATAATATGTTTTATACTATGTTGTGATAGTGGAATCTTGAACTGTTCCTCACTTACATTGATAGGATATGCTGTCTTCAGGGAATCTAATTCTCACATTATCTACACTTTTTGTCATCTTTCTATACTCCCTTGCTTCTTGTTGAGCTCTCAGCTTAACGCATCTTTCCTCAAGTATTGGGTTTCTTTTAATCAATTCATTGTCTGGCATTACAACATCGACACCTTCAAGTAAAACATGTAAGAAAGGGACATCTTTATCTTCATTTCGTTTCTCTTTAAGGTATTTGTAAATCCAATCTATATCATTGGTTACTAAGTATTTCTCATCTCTACGGGCATCAAATTCCTCTGTATCTGTGTCACAATTATCACTCTTTTTATGATTGTCATGTACATCTTTCGTATGACCATCTTTTTTATTAAGAGTCAAATTGGCTTTTTCAATTCCTTTTTCTGTTGTTTCTATATTGGAATTTTCATTTCCACTACTGCTATGTTCAACTTCTGTGTTACTTCTAGCAGTCTCACCAAGATTTACTTTATTTTTAATTTTGTTAATATTCTCTATATCTTTCTTGTTGAATTCATATTCTTTAGGCTTTAAAACAGATTCTGTTTTATTTTTTGGAATGAAATCTTGGTCTTTAGCTAGTTTTGCTATATTATATGGTGTAGTTCTATTAATTGGTATAGTTTTAATAAAGTCTTTCAGCTTTTGCGAGGGGTAAATTCTGACATTTGTGTCAACAAGAGATCCTTTTAAATCCATGGTTACTTTTCTGCAATGTTCAATTTGTGATTTAAATCTGTGTATAGGTCTCGGAGCTCTTCTTCTTTTTCTTCAAAAGCGTTGTCAATTCTCTTACATTTAAAGTTCATATCATCAATGAACTGATCCCATTCTTTTTGTCTCTTTTCACGATTTTCTAATCTTTTTTGTTCACTGACCTGAAAATTTGTTAATAAAGGAATAAATTATTTGTAACACAATATAAAACTGCTTTATAGCACAAGTCCTACTTTTTTAAGAAAATTCAAATATAATAATATTGCACTATTTTTATTTACACCCATTTTCACATTCATAAGCACTACTCTTTTTGAGTGCAATACCAAATGGAAGTAATCATATCTTCTTGCTGGGGTCCACATTTGTTGCCTCCACACTGCTGAGCAGATAATAAACCTGGATTGGGCAAGTCATATTTTCACACAAAGCAGAGTTTGTCTGATCCCCTCAACTTTTGCAGTGTAACTTAACCCATATGAGATCATGGTTACATATAGATGCTTGAATGTGCTAATTTTGTTACAAAGCCTCCCCTTATGAGCTTTGGCTAGCAATTAAACTATATTTATATCATACTAAGCTCTTGAAACCAACCAAAAAACCATAACCAACAAATAAAAAAAATTACAGAGAAAATATGTGAAGGAGGCTTCACTTAATTCCACTGGCAAGAGTAAGCTCTTAAATTAAAGAAGAAGCTCTAGCACCTATGCTCACCAGGGACCACTTAATTAATATAAATAATTTAATTCAACCTGTAGTAATCTCACCTTTTGAATTTCAATGCTTTCCCTTTCAACTTCTTCACAGAGCTGCAAAGCCTGTTCTAATTTCTCGTTCAACAGCGGCAATGCAGCTTCTCCAACTTTCTTAATTTTATCTACTTGGTTGTCTTTGACTTCTGTGAGCTTCTCAAGAATGGAGAATAGATTCTCAACTTCGCGATCTCCTCTCTTTTCCTACAATAAATGACATAAGTAACTATTGAACAACACAAAAAAAGAGCTAAGAAGTCTATGTTTAGGTTCTTTTTATATGTAGTTATCTGTCAGTTACTTTGCCTGTAACGTTTGAGTTAATCTTTACCTCAAATTCTTTTAGCATAAACTTGATTTCGCCATTTAAAAAGGGTCGATGATCAAATAATCTTGACCAAACTTCTCCAATTTCTGAAAATAATAGGTAAGCAAATTAATATCACCTACATATTTCTTGTTCCTTTTAATCGCTGCGAGAAAACTCTTACAGATGTTTAGATTATGTTATAGAAGGCGAAAATTATTTGTATGAATGACAGTTGCTGTTCAATTCTAAATAGTAATGACCTAGTTCGTCGAGTTTGAAGGCACTAATCGAAAGACCAAGGAACACTTATCAGGTGATCGTGTTTACCTACTTTATGACAATTGACTATAATCTTGATAAAAAAATATTAGAAGTTGAACGGGTGAAATATCAAGAAATAAAAAAGTAGGCACTTTATCTCCAGAATACACTGCCTCTTTATTGGAATCTGCACGAAAAACAAAACAATAGGTACAAGATTAAATTTACATTTCAAAATTAATGCAATACGTACGAGTAAGTCCGGATTTATTTATTGATAAATTAATTTTTTTTGCAACCTTACCTCGTGACAGCTCCGTCATTGTCACTATTGAAAAAAAAACCTTTCTTGATTCTTGCTATATCTTAGTAATTAAAACTACTATCGATCATCTAAGTAAAAAAAAAAATGCAAAATTCTTGCGTCTTGAGGCATATTATACTAGCGTAGAAATTACGTGTATTTTTCAACCTTGACATTGGCAAAGTCATCGTTTTGTTGAACGATGGAGCCTTAGTATTAAAAAGTGAAGTGAAGTGAACAAAAACTAGTTTTCTTCTAAAACCTAGCTATAACTTTTATTACTTTGATTGATCGCTAATATATACTTCCTCACGGCCTAATTAATGCGCCGTGCCTGCCTGGGTGATTAAGCGATTCTCAGTAGACGTCAGAAAAACCACAAATAAATATAAATTTATAGTGGGCAAATTACACAGATTGATTTAGCCTCCAAGTCAGTTTGATGTATTACGTACGAGATACGAATTCAACGATACTACATTTTATAATAAATACTTATATAACAAAACATCAAAGACTCAAACTTAATATAAAATATAGTAAATTCTAAAAAGCTGGAGCAGCGGTTTCTCTGGCATAACTCCTAGCCTGGCGAAAAATCTTCCCTTTGGTGGCGGTCGAGCCGAAAACGTCGCTCCCTATACATTTAATAACTTGAGATTCTTCTTTTAGGCGATAGGCTAGTAACATGTCACTTTTTGAGTCTCAATTTTACGAGACTATTATGTCAAACAGCTGAATGTGGCTAATCAGTCTTTTTAAGACTGTTGGCTCTGTCTACCCCGTATGGGATATAGACGTGAATATATGTATGTATGCATGTAAATACTAAAAAAACATCCGTTGCTGGGAATCAAATCCGGGCCCTCCTATCGATACCTAGTGACCATCTTATTATAGGAAAATGCAGGATAAACGAGTTTTTACAGACATAGGACTCAGCTTAATCGATTCTTGCACCATTTTTATGGGACAACAAACAAACAGATAAACTTTCTTTCGCGTTTGTATTTTAGCTGGGATTGAGATATACAAATATTACTCGCTTAATAGTATAGGAGAAATAAATACCAATCTAGGGTTATACTAAAACTATGTAAATATACCTATATAGTTACTGATAACAAGAAGCATCTCCTTTTTTTACAAACACACTTCATTTCTTGCTCACTGTCGTTAATATTAACCGCAGAGTAAGAGAAAGAGGGGACATAAGTCATGTGTCTTATGAACGTTCTTCAATAGGCTTTATCGTTATATATTCATAGTACTAGTTACTTACAAAACCCCAAGTCATTTTTTTTAAATATTTATAATCAGCATCAACTTCCACGAGCAAATTTTAAGGATGAAATCTACCGAAAAGGCAGTAATCTGCCGTGAATGGTCACACTGGCAATACTTCATTCATTCGTTCTTTTCCGGCCTGGCTTCCCAGACACCCGGAAACTCCGGAATCAGTACGTAGATATTCATTCATTACTTCATCATTTCATTCAATCAATTCAGTCCCTTCATTTGTCACGAGAGAAATGGGTGGGTTTATTGCTTGCGTTTAGATGCGATCTTGTTTTTATTTGCGCAGAAGTGTTTGGTACGTGACAATGTGCTCAAATTTAAATATTTCGTTCGTTTAATGTATTGAGTGATATTATAAACGAATGTGTATGAATTTTTACTTTAGTGCGACATAAGTGATTGTGTTCACAATGCCGGGTCTTATTGGTATCAGTGAATTTATTGAGGAAACTCGAGATGACTACAGTTCCCCAACTACATCAACATTTGTCTCGCGTATGCCACAATGCCGGCAAACAATCAACGCCTTAGAGGAGGTAAATTGTCTTTTGTTTCTTAGAAGCAATCCATGAAAGCCAAATCCAATCCTGAATTGAGTAGGTACTCAAAAAAGAGAAACATAGGTACCTACTGATGTATTACCTAGTAAGTTGCTTTGGAGAAAGATTTGACGACTTTTGTCCAGCCAGCCCGATTTTTGTCTGTTGTGCTGTTTGTTTTAAATCAAGAATTTGAGAAGGTAATCTATCTTCTAGCATAAAATAAACGAAACACAATTTGCTAGCTTAATGAATTGTTTTTTACAAACCATACCTACTGAAAATGTTAAATTACTTCTGAAAGTCACCTCTTCGAAATTTTTAGTATGGAATCACATCTTAACCCTTACAGATTTATCTATTACTGAGTAAGCAAAGCCAAAAGACTTGGAAGGCCACATTTTGCTGAATGGCTTAATAATGGAATTAAGAAAAACATAGTGTCAGGTTGCTATCCATTAAATTTTACTTAATTATGCAAAATGGACCTAATGAATTTGGACTGTTTGCACAGGCCCCCTCTGATATAGCACCTACTTCCTACCAGAAGACTGCCATTCTCCAGTATCACACATGACAGAATGTAATCTTGCCAAATTGACATTTCATTCAGTAATTTAAAATATTGCTTTTTGTTTAATGTTACATCAATAATGCCTGCATGTATTTTTTTTTCTTAGCACTTAATACCTAGAAGCAGCTCCCACTAAACACTTTGCACCAAACACAAAATGTATTCTATTAAATTACAAGCCTAATTCAATTGATTATTGAAGTATCACTTGTAAGAATTAACAATTAATTATCTCATATTATGAGAACATCTAAAATCTATCTTGTCCAATATGGGGAAGGGTAACCTTAAAGATTTACCTGGATAGTGAAGGTCAGAGTTAGGGACATACTGAGATATAGGGGATTGCTGTGAGTATAACTGCATCAAATACCTTAAGTTTGTGTCTGCTATGCCAAATCTTCTATCAGTATCAGGTAAAGTGAAACATACCTAGAAGTAGGATTTCTAGCTGTTACAACTTAAAGCCAACAATTGAGAATCCAATCTGGATAACCATAATATATCTAAGCAGAGAGACAGAGGTAAACATACCTTGATCAAACTTGAGAGGTTCTGGTGAAAGGTTGTGTCAAGAGTACCTGTAACAGATAAGCTTGCATAAAGAGAGTTGTTAATATTGATGACGCAAAGAAGTATTCAGAGATCATGAGAAGTGGAAAGATGTACACACTGCCTTCCCATCCAGGAAAGAGGCATGAATGTATGTAAGTTATGTATGCATAGTTACATTGGAAACATTACTGAGTGACATACTGAAAGGCAAATCAGTTGAAGGCAAAGAAACATGAACCCCATTCATTTCATAGAGTTATTCTGGTCTGTTTCCCCAAACCAATCCACTCTTCATTATAATTATTACTTTTGCCGGATCTGATTCACTTAAAAACATTTTCTATTCCATTCTGTTCCTACTTTCCGTGGAGAAACCATAACCACATTGGGCAAATATCTATCCCTGCCATTGACTGTGGCACCAAAATTTCTATTAGCCATAATTGCTCCTAGGGATGCTGAGAATTTTATAGCATGAAATAAACTAGATTTTTCATTCACAAAAAGTAATAAATATAATAGAAAAACTGTGGTTATACATAGTAAATGTGGTCTGTTGGTTTAATTATCGCGCGTTAGGGGCGTTTCCAAGGTTGAGCGCACCCACACGCCTCCTGGCAATCCCACATAATAAAAATGTCTAGGGTACTTATTCCAATATTTCACACTAATCAAAATACTTAACTTCCTAATAATACAAACATCCACGAGACCCGCGTTCATGGAGAAAATGCTGCAGTGTAGTTTGTTACCGCTTCTTCTGCACTGACGCCTTGGAAGCGGCAGTAAACTTAGTTTTTAAGTAATATATTTGACGTCAACCAAGTTGTTAAACCATACGACAATTATTAAGCGATATAATAATATCCTATAATAATGAATAAAAAATTTTGAATTTGGAGAGGACCCCGAATTTTACACTAAGCGACTCCCGCCTAACCTTCGCAACTTTGCACAGGTGAATCTAATATTGCGTCATAGTTACACAAATACCTAGTTGCCTGAATCTGCATATCTGACCCATGTAATTAATGACTTGCAGTGATAGCGCAGTAAATATAATACCATGTATGTATAAAGATTTTCGTGATATACATAAGTCTAAGTTATCGATGTTTAAAAAAATATATAACGGACCAATCAATAAGAGTTCGTGTTCGTGCTATTGCTAACACGCAACTTTCGTTAAGGTCATGAACATAATGCTCGTCATAGGAAATCTAAACCTAATAATACATTTTCTTCAACAAACATGATTACGTTCTCTGATTCTATTTATGATGTTATCTACGTGTGTAATCTATGAATATGTATAAAGCTTGTTACTTAATTTTTGAGACCTGAAAAATATTTGTTAGAATTATTTAAAACATGAAACGAAAATTTATTTCAACAAAATCGATCACGTGTGATGTTTACTTTCTATTTACTATTTTATAGTAACACCAATAACGTATAATTATTCATACGTTGCGTATTTGCTTTGACCAAGTTTCATGCCACAAGTGTATCTTAAAGTAAACATCGGATAGAAAGGCACACCGGAGGCGGTCACTAGGTCACTGACTCATCTCAAGATTTATGGAAATTAAAATGTTTATGCATATCACATGTAGAAAGTTAAATGATAAAGATTAGATTAAATGACAGTAAAAACGTATTTCATAAACGCCTTCTGAAACTATTTTGATCAAATTTGACTTAGAACTTTTTCAGGAAAAAATTAAGTCTTATTTTATTTCTGGAAATTCCCCCGTAAGCCATTCCCGAGCTCTCTAGCTGTACGGTGTATATCTACGGTGTAATTATGAACGTAATTTTGGTCAGTGCAAAAATAACTTCTTAGATACTAGGCAAATGATGGAAAATACGTTTTATACTATTAGAGGTGCAATTCAATTAGAACTGGTAAGCAAACTGATCTCGCCATTATATTTGGAAACACGCCAACCGGCGAAGAATACAAATTGAATGATCAGATAGTTAGCACTTTGTCACAGTTACTGCCGCCACGGAATGCTGATCTGAAAGCTTACTGCTTGATGAGTCCTGCTTGCTATTGGTTGTTAGACACTAGTTACTGTCACTACATTGATCAGTCACAATCATCATTATCTTGGCTGAGTCCCTGTTGCTTCCTCGGTGGAGAGGAATTTGTGGTCCGCTTATGACCTGCATTGGATAATTCCGTCGTCCCGTTTGACGTCCGTAACTAACCAAGTAAACTTGTAGCCGAACTGCCTGCGGGACCCATTGATAATGTAACTACATCTATGTTTCCAACATAGACGCTCAAAATTAAATTATAAAGATTGACTACCTATGTCAAAGGATTTGTCTTAAAAACGATAGAATCACCAACACTACATTCAGCCGGTTTCACGTGTGCTCGAATGTTTTCGTTTTAGGGATGGGCCTATATTACTATCTGTTTGGACTGCAAAGGTCGGCAACCGGTGAATCATTCCTGAATGCCACCATGTTGCATTGTGAGCAGGTTCTTGTAAGGATTGTGTACACTAAAGAACAATTTTTGGAGGCTGTGCCCAATAAAATACTAATTGTCACTTTTATGTGTCAATTACTGATAGATTGCACATAGTATACCTACGTTTTGTGTCTTGGCGTGGCGCGATTGGTGGGCAACGGCTCCAGAAATTACCTACCTTCATGGTAGGTAAGGTACCAACACACTAATCGGATATGTACTTATTGATAATTTAATTTCAATTTATTTTTAACTTTTTAGTGTTTTATGAAGTCAGTTTTTTTTTTCAAAATTCTGTATATACAGTTATTTGGAGACCAGGTAAATCTTTTGAGACATATTTTTTTTGTACAAAACGACAGATTGCTTCAATTTGTTTCAGATTACCTTCACAGCAAAATCTGTACGGGATCACTTAGTTTAAAAATAAACCTCATGGCAGATTTTGTGCTTACGTTGCTCTCGGTATATTACGAGTAATTACGTGAAAAGATGTGAAGTGGTGCATTCGACATAACGACCTTTCCGCTGCGGTTGTGACTCATCTCATTATCTTTTATCATCTTGTGACACATATAAACTTGCTATTGCGAGTTTCACGCTCGTCATTTAAACAGAGGCTTGAAGGCAAAGCCATACAATACGGTCCAAAGGTTGTATTGCATTTTGAATGATTGGTATCGATAACCGTCTGGAAGTATACTTATCAACAGATCCTGAACACACTTGTTTGAAGTTCTGATTGTCTATAGATAATATTTTACTCTCGCTCACGGCCTTATGCGGTAGTTGTCATTAAGGAATCCTATAACACGATCATTATCTGAAGGACGATCTCATTAAGAAAGTTTTTGCTTCGTTGACTGGTGAATAGATAACAGGACGACGTTTAAATTGAGTTGACATTAAATATGCGACTTAAATACATATGAGCTACTAGGTATTTTTGTTCTAATTGCAATATTCCAGTTTCGTCATAACACGTAAACCGCGTGTCAAAAAAAACAAAAGTTTTTTGATGATTTGAACAGATTCTTTAATTTGAAACTTTCCAGTTTTGTTTACTTTTGACAGACCTTAATTGGTTATGCTTGAACAATTTTAAAGTCGTTCGCTTGCAGCATTCGTTATGTTTTCCTTACGCAACTGAGCCATAAAGGCATGTTAGTGCTACTTTATATTCTGTGCCATTGTTTTTAAAAATTATGTTGTTTTAACTCGACGGACGCATAATTTGTAAGAGTACTATACAAAACGGAAACCAGAAAAAGCAACGGATTTCCGGAGGTATCAAAATCGAATTGACCATTAAACGAAAGTACACGACCACTCAAATAAAACCAGAGTGCATAAACTTTCTCTCTTTAATTATGTGTGCAGTGCACCATCGCAGTCTAAAACGTCCGTCTATCCCGCTAAGTCCCTCTGCGGTCATTTGTTAAAAATTGTATAAGATACCTGAGAAAATATTCTTTCAAGTGGAAAATATAAAAAAAGTATAGGCCAAGCATTGTAAGTTTCTAAGTATTGTGGCCTAATATTGTTGATGGGAGGTCAATTATCAAACCTGATGGATATTTTGTGTATGATATGTTTTGAATTTTATGTTTCTATACAAAACAGTACAGTTACGGCATATTGAGCATTTAAATATTTCTGTAATAAAATATCATTTAATACTGGTATGGTACCGAAAAAAAAAACGTGTTTGTTTAACTTTCTTACGTTTTAAAACGTAAGAAAGTCAAACAAACTTGAACAGTCAGCTTAACTTCTTATTTATCGGGCCGTATCAAAGTCAATAGGATATATTTTCGTAAATTAATAGCGGTGTTTTTAAATAACTAATTTATAAATAATTTTTAATCATTTAGCATAAATTTTATTCGTTACTTATGTAATAAACTAAAATTATTAAATAAAAATCTAATATTAGAATTGAAAGAAATATGTATTTGTAATGTTGTATCTATCTATATGTTTGTAATGTTTTCACACTGGTGTTCATACAAAATGTTGCACCGATTACGATCATTAAAGGCACAGAGATACGCAAAATCTTAAAAACTAACAAGAGTTGTTTTCTGGAAATATCCATGGGAGTAAAGCCCTGTGCAAAAGGTTGTATGTAATAATCGACTAAATCCTGCAAATCTATTTTATTGCGCATGATTTTTGACGGACAAAACTTATGAAAACTACGAGTAAAATGAAAAGCACACATTTCTCATATCAGCGGTTTTTAGTTTAGTACAGCCTGCGAGGTTTTATAGAAATCCCTCGTACGTGTTTTAAGAGAGAAAGTTTTAATGCCTTGCAAAGCCTCGCTCCAAAAACGGGCTTGTTTTTTATTCCACCACTCGTCTAGCATGCTCACATTTGCTACAAACTTGTTCAGTAACTACGAATTAACGTACTCAAATCATTTTACTAAGAGGTCCATTGTTTACAATATTATTAAAACGTTAATGTTCACTGTGGTTAAAGATGACCGAAGGTAAATAATATAATAATAAATATTATAAATGCAAAAGCTAGTGAGTAGTTTGATATGTAGGTAGCAGAAGTCCCAGAATAACACATAGGCTACTTTTTATCCCGGAGTTCCCGCGGGATTTATTCCACGCGGACGAAGTCGCGGGCGGCCTCTTTTTATTTAATAAAGCCTTAAAATATTTACAAACAATCTCAATAGTTCACAAATGTTTCGGGTGAAACCCTATTAAAGATGCCCTTTTTCTTTGAGAGTTAATAAAAAAAATGTTTGTGTTTGGTTCTGTAATTTTGAACACGACAAACTTTCGATGCGCCTCGCCTCAAGGTCAACAGCTTTCCCTTGCTGGTACAGGTTTTTGCGAAGCAGCCCTGAAGCAGGTTTCATCGAACCTCAATTCATCGAATAACATACTCAATCCGCGTAATAAAAATACCTTTAATCCATACAAATATTATAAATGTGAAAGCGTGTTTGTGTCACATCAAAACTACTGAACTGATCTCCGTGAAATTTTGCATAATATGTATATTATAGACAGTAAAGGACATAAGGTAGGTACTTTTCACGCGGGCAGAGCCGCAGGCGAAAGCTTTAAGTGGGTAATATATAATCTATTATTATAATAAAATTAAAATTAGTCTTAGATTTTCGGCCGTTCGTGTAAAAATATGCTTTGTAAGCTTAGTTAGTAAGCAGTGACTCAAAACAATTATTTTTCTTATGAATTGGTGACTACCGTATGCGTCATGGAATTAATTCATGGAGATATATCGAACATTTATAATATAAATTGTTTTTATCTAAGAAATTTTCGTCGTGTTACGATCAGACTCGTGTTAGGTACTTATTATACTTACTTTGGAACTTTACGTAATCTTTAAAGCTTAATGAATAGGTACAGTTATTAAAACTAAAAAACTTGTTTTAAGTATCGACTTAGTCACTTTGTCACCACGATAAACGTCGTTAGGAAAACTCTGTACCTATGTGACCTGCTGTGCTATGAGCCAATGCTTTTTGCAATAGCAAAGATTAATCCTGTAGGGTTTTTTAAATTTTTGAGACGATTGATTATATATCTTATATTCTCACCATTTCTATCTCTTCGGTTCCGATTAAAAACGCTGATGTTATGTGATATATACTTTATAGAAGTTCTCGAATTTTTTGAAATCGCAAGAAGTGTGAATGGGTCACTCACACTTCTTGCGATTTCAAAAAATACATTTTGTCGTCACGTATCGGTAAAGTAAAACACGTAATAAATTTTGTTTCCTGTTTCAAATATATTAAGGTTATATTTATCTCTAATAAACCGTGTTCACATCATGCAGTCTCTTTATTGAAATGTGTTACTTTCACCCTCCGCGGCCCGGTTCAAACAGCTGTTTCTTCAACAAACGTAAATATGTCACCATATGTATACTAAAAAAAAGTTACTACCAACGTAAAAATTGTAATTACAAATATACATACATATAGTTACGTCTATATCCCTTGCGGGGTAGACGAGCCTTGAAAATACTGATAGGCCACGTTCAGCTTTTTGGCTTGATGAGAAAATTGAGATTCAAATACTGACTGGTTGCTAGCTCATCGCTTAAAAGAAGAAGTTTATAAGCCTATCCCATAGTTGCTTTTTACCCGAAATTGCCATTCATGGGAAAGAGAAGGAGGAGCGGTCCTATTTTATTTTTTTTTGGTGCCGTGTACCACATATTTCAATAATGAACGATGATTAAAGCCAAACTAACCTACAAACATGATTCTCCGTAGTAAATCAACGCGTAATTTTATGCAACCATACTAAACTGTTTTGTAATATTGCCCATGTATAAATAGTGGAACAATGCATGCTGCTCTACGATAATGGCTCGCGATAAATTACGTCTTTGTAGCGTACGGTTTACGTTATAGAGTTTTGACACTAGTGATTAATTTGAAGCAATTTAAATTTAGCGGTTCTTGTATATTTCGTAGCTTTTAAAGTCAGTTTAAAATTAAATTAAAAGAGATAGATTTACACTCTATTTACTGTACCATAAATATATATAACGATTCATTTTAGGTTCTTATATATATTTCAGTGGTTAAATGACCTATTCTTTAAAATTTCGTCCTGACATTTCTTTGAATGCAGACTTCAGAAAATCTTGAACGCAACAGTGACCTAAGATTACAATTGACGATTACACACATCAAGCAAAAAGCCAAACCATACCACAAAACGCGCTCTAGGAAGTTCTTAATAAAAAAAGGTCGAGATCGTTTCGTGGAAACGAGACAATACGCGATTGTCATCAATGTAATGGAGATGCTATGTGATATGGCATAATTGCATCATGATGACGTGATTTACGCAAACGGCTATGCGTCGTTGGTCACGGCGAAGAAAGCGAAATAACAACTCCACATTGCACATCTTTGTAATTGGAAGCAACATCATTATGTAATATCCGCCGAAAGATATTCGAATATTTTAAATTGTAAGGAGTTCGTGCATCTCGTAAATTAGGTGAAGAGATTTGCAGCTGAGAAACTGAAATTGTATTAAAGAGGTTTTAATTTCATTTTAATTTACGCCTTGAGCGTTAAATTGCTGTTGGAATTGTAACAGGAAATAGTTATCGACAATTTTAGTTTTTGCCAGACATTATAAACATATCAAGAATTCTCTAGATTTTCATCTTAAATTATGTCACTATTAATGTATGCAATTCATCTTTTACCACTTATTCACATGATTAGGTACACAAAGTGTTTGTATTTTCTTACTTATATCGGAATTATATGGAAGCCAACCATACGTTAAGTCGAAATCTGGCCTTTTTTTACTAGAACACATCCCTATAATCTGTGTGATCATGTCGACGTCTGCTTGAAAACTTGAGTTCGCATGGCCTCATTTAATCAGCAGCGTTCGATCTTTTGTTCCTATAGTAGTTATTTGTTTTATACGATACCTAGAAGGTACTTAATAACACGCTTCACAAATGATCAGTTACATTGTTCTCAAAAAGTTAATGTAAGTACCTATATTGCCTTTTGAGTATAAGACGCGCATCTTGTTATATTTGAAGCAAAGAAATCGCAATAATACGGTCTTATTTTATTCCGGTCTCTATGATTTCAAGCTATAGCACAAAACATGACTTGATAAAAATATTGAATTGTTCAATTTATTTATTAGGAAGCTTCCATATAAATTCGTGACCGATAACAGCTGCTGAAATAAATAGTATGCTCAATAAAAAAAAAACATTTTTCCGTAAAATTTGACACGTCGCAAGTATATCAAACGTGCCCATATTTAAGAACTACTTCATTGATAGGCTTGGGAAATCAATTCCATAAGGGCTTTTTATTGTGTTTCTAATTTCGATAACTACCTAATTTCATATAGATGCCTAAAGTTGTTCATGGTGGTCAAAGTTTTAAATGAAGACCAAGACCAAAATGCATCAATAAACTAACAATATGCACCAATATTCTTATAAACTACCATAATAAAAAAAAGCCTGCCACTTGAGGATCACAAGCGCTTGCGAGCGTTTGAAAAGTGCCGTGCTGCGTGCGCACGCGTTATTTCGGCCTTGCTCGATTCGGAGGGGTCATTGATAACTCGAATGGGGTGGCAGATGTTCGTTCCAGACTTCAAAAACTCCTGACGTAACCGGGGTTCCATTATTGTTATCGCATTATTTGAGCAAACTGACAAAAAAATGGACTGGCTCTGTTGACTTAAATACTTGATATGTCTATGGTGTGACTAAAGACAGAGAGAATTCTCTCTTTCTCTTCTATTCCTGTGTTGATAACATCTATATCTTGTTTCAGACGTTGGATTTCGACCGAGATGGCCTCACAAAACTCAAGAAGGCAATTAAGGCAATTCACAATTCTGGAAATGGTAAGTACTAGGGAAATACGCGGATTTGTGTTAAATCATCTAAATATTTTTGGAAAAGGTAGATAGATAAAACACTTTATTGTACCATAAGGGTAAAACATACAATAACAACACAAAAGAGACGAGAGTTCAGAAATAATTTGGTAGAGACAGTGACACTGTCTCTATTCTCTATTCGACATGATATTTTTTTAATACAACCACCGAGACCTAGTTTAGTGCAATGTGAATACCGAGAGATAGTAAATGAATTTTCCTTTATTACTGAAGTATTTATATATGAGAATATGTTAAATATATTGATCGGTTTATTTGTATTCACGGCTCGTTTCTAGTTATGGAGGCGATACGAAACACGAGACCGAACTAAAAATAGGGAGAGAGGAAGTAGTATGAATAGATAAGACCAGAATAGACCAAATACCCGTGGTGCATCGTTGTCGAGTCGAGACTGCAGTAAAGGTATGCAGCATGGAAATAGTTTTGAAGAGGTTGAAATGAGGAAGCATTTCTAGGCGGCACTTACGTTAAAATTTTCAACGTTTAAGAGTTTATTTTTTTATTAAGGTACTCATCATCAACATTCAGCATTGTATACGTTAGGTCGAGGTTCTAATGCAAATATCCTTCGATCATATAGCAAATACCAATTACTTAATAAAAATGTGAAATAGAGGTATATAACGGAATATAAATCCCTTTTTTCCGAAAAGACCTTTGTTAAATTATACTTATACGAGAACTCTGAACATAGCAGTGGGTACTTATTTATTCACGAACAAATGAAAGGGTTGTCATATTTAATTCAGTCAGTAATCGATTTTCTTTGTTGCATGTCGGTGCACTGTTGCCACGTGCCTTAGACAGCAGCTTGCACGCGACTGCAATTGTTGAACCAGATTTTTTTATTTTCTCCTCTGTGTTTTAGGGGCTTTGTGTGTAGAATTTTTGTTTTCAATTCTTCAAGCCTTGAGCAATAGGACGTTTTGAATACATACGGTTTTGGTCAAGTGAATAATCTTAATTTTATGTTAGCCTTTCCCTTGATTTATTTTTTAATCCGCACGGGAAGAGAAGCAGCCGGCACACACTATGTTTTTTCTTCGCTACCAGATTAGCATGAAGCTGGCAATAGATGACTGTGCTCCTATTACATTACTCACTTTTTACGACATCCATTAAAAAGATATGGAGTGGTCATATTCTTAAGTGCCGGGAATAACACGGCACTCGTTATAGGAGGTATAACCACAGGTTATAACCAAAGAAAACAGCAAATTTCTGTATTCTGAGGGTAAAACTCTGAAGCACATATCTGTATTCTGTGCCCTTAAGGTCTTAATCATCTCAAGGACGTTTGATGAGAATTCCTCAAGAGACTCGCGAGAGTACTAACAGTATTTAGGTAGATATTAGACTGTAATATGGTTAGCGGAACCGGCTCCTAGGACGAGAGTTCGTTCAACTCACTGAACTAGAATGACCTAAATATCGCAACAAAACTGCCTGTTACAGACGTTGATACATTATTTAGTGAACAGCCCATCAATTTGACCGTGTGTTGATTAATAATTTAAGGGCTCTCTTAATGGGCCGTGCTGTTTTCGTTGTCTTTTGACTTTAATTGCCGAAAATCTTATCATGATCCGGAAATGTAGCAATTGGTTGATTTCGGTTTTGCTGTTGTATCGCGAATCCTTAAATATCTTTTCACTTTGGCATCTTTTTGCTTTGTCTCCGACAGTTTTAAGAACAGGATATGAGGAGTAGAGATTTATTTTGCAAACTGTTTGTTATCCTAAACTATTCAATAAGCCATCATGCTGTCATCTTGCAGCCAAGTATGAAAATTAGAAATAAGATAAAGTAAGCTGTGGTCTATTTATATTTATGAGCCACTACTTTTTACGCCACTTTCTTGATGACATTTTGTAAATGTATACACTTAACACACATACATATAATTACGTCTATACCCCAGTCGGGGTTGACAGAACTTGAACAGTCTCAAAAAGACTGAAAGGCCACGTTCAGCGGTTTGGTATAAGATGAAATCGAGATTCATAAAGTGATAGGTTGCTAACCCAACGCCTTCAACAAATTTATTAGCCTTTCCCTTAGTTGCCTTTTACATCCTTAAGAGAAATATGGAGTGGTACTTAACACACAACAATTTAAAAGTTGATTTCAAATGTAAGTGGTATCTGGGAAGCTGGAAATATTGAGTAGGTAATTTGGGAAGATTTAACTTGAAATGCGGCGAATGGACTGCGGTCAGTCTCGAATGGAATTCCCTTTAACTCGCACGTTTTCATGGAAAGTAGGTCAAATGTCTGTCTCGCGCGGTAACGTACTGGGACATGATTTACATTGGTCGAGTAGCTGCAGCAGATGTTCACAACCTTTGCTGTTACATGTTCATTCCACAATTGTATGTATATATACCTCAGAAGATAATAAAAACTTTTATTTGATCAACTTTTTCATGATCTTTTAGTTGACAGAGCTGAAAGAATACGTTTTGATCTGGGATGAGAATCTCCAAAAAAGGCATGCGTGGCGAATGAAAAGTTTTTTTTTGATAAGTGTGACAAAATTTAATTGTGACTACAGCAAAAAAAAAATCACCCTGCCGATGAATTGTTTGGTAAACATGAAGTTAGGTAATTTCATACCTATAAGTATATTTTTTTTTGTCTTTAATTATTTGCATACATTTTTAAATACGGGTAACATCAATTATCTTCACTTTTCTTTCGATCGATAATAGTTGGCAGCTTGCTCGACACCTTGGTCACTCGGTTTACTTGATCAATGTAACTTGGCAAATAGCCTAGGCTTAGCTTACACGATTATTGTTTTAGACTTGCTATATGTATGTATAGTTGTTTCAAATGACCTGATGATATTGCACTTGTTTATGTACTTTCTGTGTTATGATTAATTGAAATAGATTAATTTTCAAAACCGCTATTTGTAGATTTATTTTTTAGTTTTCTTTAATGGTGGTAGTTTCTCTCTTTTTGGTGTGATGCATAAAATTTCTGAATTGGGAAGGATCTTTATTTTGATAAGACACATACAGACAAACCACACCTTTATTCTTTGGATTACCAGGCAAAACGGCCGCATATAGCTGGTTGGTTTGAATGTCATCTCTTTTTTGCCTTGATGATGCAGACATTCTATGTAGGAATACCTTAGAGTTCTTATTTGCCGTAGATATTGATAAACAACCGGGTTCTTTCTAAGAAAGGTACACGCATGAATGACAGGTTAGCAATGCAATTCCATCGCGTGCTATAGTTGTTTGTTTTTTCTTTATTGCAGCCGGTTTAGTCGCGCAGGTTTACAGAGCCAGACTTGGCAAGGTCGTGCCTGGAAAACCAACCAATCAGATTTAATCGTGTGTAGTACCATCGATCATATGTATCTGGTGTGTACGATAGAATGTGGTAATTTTGTTCATAACGCGGGCCACATACGCTTGGACTATTTCAGCGCGATTCAATGAATTTGCAATAAAATTATTGATAGTTTCGAGATGGTTTTGTGTATTCTGTTCGACATTGCCGTCTTCAAAACTCATCAAGTTCCCATTATTTATCAGCGTTCCGAAAGTTACATAGTTAAATTACTGGACAACTTAATAAAGATGCGCAAACTTGTGATGATATCCATTTGATTGGATTGATTCTTCATAGAGTCACATTACATTTCAGGGCTTACACCGAACGTCACAGCGACGTTACTTTCATTTTGAGAGACTAAGATATTTTATGAGCACGCACGCATAATGTAAGTTGCATTTCAACTTTAACGCGAGGTGAGAATAAATTATGCTTGTACATGTCCGTGTCAAATAAAGCTAGATCGTGCCGCGAAGTACGAAAGTTGTTTTAAGAAATTTTCTACGATTTCCAGATCGAGATCGTTAGCTAGAATTTGTATACAACCTAAAAGCTATATCTACCCCGTCACCAATGAAAAATGAAAAAAGAAGAAACAGTTGATCGTCTTCCTATTGATTGTCCGATTCATGAAATATTCAATAGTGCAGCCGTTTCGAATTTCTTGTTTCCTTTATTGTTAAGTATCCGGTATCCAGTTTTGATGAAAGCCCAAGGACTCATTTGGTACATACAAAGTGGCGACAAATGGTAGGTCTCGCGGAGAAATTGAAAGGCCAGGCAGTACTTGCTATTTAGTATTCCGACAGCGTCGGCAGGATTGAGCTAGGCAGATGTGGGCCACTCCACAACACGGATCTAAGCGTTAATTCTATTTTTGTTTCATTGTAATGTTGTATTTTATCCCCTATTTTCTATACTTTGTTATTAGGATTAAATTGTTGTAAATGAAACAGAAACGGTAACAATCCTAAATCCTAATCTCAAATGTTTAAACAGTTCGTGTAGCACTTGTGAAGATGGCCGTTTGACAATCCAGTATCATTTAAAAGTGCGTCAAATTTTCCACATCAATCATATTTCAGATGCACAATTAGGTAGAAGTTTATTTTTAGTTGGTAATTTATATAGGATGCACACAATTGCATCTTCAGTGGATAAAGTTTAACGCTCCACTCCGTTCCGCTCTGAACAAGCATAACCCAAGCCCCAAGTTAATCCAAAGTAACTAATTAAATGTCCGCCATCAGGCGAAGATCCCGTACCGAGTAATTGAACGAAGAAACTTTTTATCTGAAACAATAATTGGTACAATCTTTTTATCTAGCATCGTTATTTACTATTGTAAAATGTTAATAAGTATTATCTTTCTATAAGCAAGATCTTTGGGGACGTCATGCCTCATAGGTTTATGTTATGTCGTTGTTCGAAAACCTACTGTTGCTGCTGAAACACGACTGGAAAGATGTTAAAAATGCCTTTGAAAATTACTTTTGAAGGCATGTACTTGCAAACATCGTTATATTTTAGCGTACCAAATAAGAATAAGTTTTGTAAAGAGATAAACTACGTATTTAATGGATGAATTTATTGATAGTGTAAAATTATTTACAGCTCACGTGGATAACGAGATGTATCTGGCCCGAGCTCTGGAGCGCCTTGGAGGGAACGCCCTCAACAAAGATTCCGAGCCGGACATCGCAGCGGCTTTCCTCAAGTTTGCCGTCGTCACCAAAGAATTGTCAGCTCTTATGAAGACGCTGGTATGTGATAATTGTCAAAATATTTACTACATTGTTGCTGCTGGGTTCCGTAGCGCAGTGTAATTTTATATATACTATGTTGGTATATAACGATATACAAGTTTGTAGCAAATGCTGTGTACAACTGTAATAGGTATAAATATGAAAACAATTTAGACTTAATCTTTAAAGCAAGGTATTGTATGTATACTAATGTACTTTTCCAAATACAGTCGTATCTCGATAACTCAAATGTCAAGGGAAATGCTAAAAATTTCGAGATGACGAGTTTTCGACTTATCACGAATTTCGAGATACAAAGGATTTAATTGCTTAAATTTCGACTTTGAAAGGATTAGAAATAATACTTTTCTTAAGTTTTATAGCATGATATTGCATAAGTATTAGTGAAGTTAACATTACACACAACTACAGAAAATTACATTACAAACAACTACAGAAAATCAAAAGAAGATAACAGTAGTATAAAAAATCTGCAAATGCAGATGTTTTATTAATTACTTTTTCAAATTCAAACAACGAACCGAATACATGATCCTCGATATCATTACATCTTTCAATGTACTGAATTGCTGTGCGTTCGGGAAATATCATTATATTTTACTAACTTCGACTTCCGGAGTCAATTTTTTTAAATTCGAGTTATAGAGTATAAATATGTACTATTGACACCTCGCAGAAAAATAACATTTTGTTCGAGTTACAAAGTCTAAATAATTCGAGATATTGCGGATTTAGGGGTTCAGCGGAAGGGAATGGCATTTTTTTTCGACTTACTGAGCATTACGACTTAACGAGGTTCGGGTTATAGAGATTCTACTGTATATAAGAAATAAATACACTGTAAAGCCTTATTTCGGGCTAGATTTTCGGCCTAATTTCTTGTTGTGGAGGTTTGATATATTTTTTTTACGTTATTTTATTAAGTCCATTCTTTTGCATCGATCTAGGATTTTTAAGGACTACACGGAAAGCCTATACTGAAAACCATAATCAACAAAAAACGAGAATACGGCCTACTTGCGTATGTTTGCATGAAACGGTGTATGGTTAACACCAATACGGACATTGGCCGACATACGAACCAGTCTAATAAACTGTACGTTCCAAGTGGATTTAATTTGGCATTAGTTGACAAATGATATTGATCACGCAACCAAATTCCAACCACATTTGTTAAGTAGTCATTAAGAACATTGCAAAATCAAATAACAAAAACGTCGAAAATTGTAATACGTAAACTTTTAGTGAATAAAAAAACCATAGAAACGATATAGTTCAACTAAGATCAATTGTGTTACAAGCATTCGGGATAAAAGCAAACTAAAATTAAACCATTTAACAATCCAGGGAATGCCTGCATCCAGTTACCGTACATCAAGCATGTACCCGGTGTATTGACGCATTTACTAATTACGATTGGCTCCAATATAATTTGAACTGTTTGTTTGCATCAAACAAATGTCTGCATATCCAATCCACATGCAGATAAGTCAACTCAACTAACAACAGTATGGTGTGGTATTTTATTTTATTGTTAGGTACCTACTACTGGCGTGATACGAATTTGTAGGGTAAGATAATAATGACAATAATATTGAATTGTTTCGCGACAAAATTTCCTAATACCTACTACTAATATTGTTGTTACCATTGACAACATATTTAAGTAACTGTATCCTGAAAAACATACTTGTTATCTGTTTATCGCATGTATTGGAAGTTTAACTCATTATGAAATAAGTGTACTTATCATGACCTGGAATAATTTCCAAGTATCCTATCTAACAAGATTTTCTTAATGACCAATTTATTTGGTTCGATATCCTGTTGGCGTATCTATACCTACATCGTCCTTCTCAGAAAACGAAGGCATAAAATACGTTCTTTTCGTCTCGGTAACTCGATTGACGTGTAGTTTGATGCGTGGGTGCAACCGCAAATTTGCTATATGGGTCAGGGTGATACAAATCTTAATATGTTACTAGTTATCGGATACTGTTCTGATTTTTTTCTTTAAGTAAAACATTTCTAAAACCTGTTCACATTGTTCTTTTGTCACTATCAGGCAAGGGACTTGAATAATCCTGCTCCCAGGCAACTATTTACCATGGCATTCCATAGCGAAATAGTAGCTTGATACTGATATGTTTTCTAAGTTTTTCCAAACGAACACTATTATTGTTCACCTTACAAAATAGAAGGGATTTATAAAGTACGTAACACACTAATGTATGGATGATCTGATTTGATCCCATCCTTGTGGCCACCTGTTCATCCTCGCCCCATTTTCAGCATCCTTGGAATAAGATGCTTCCTTACTGCGCAGAATCCTCGGCCTGCCCTTGACACGCCTGCAATCCTTTGTCCTTGCCTAAAGCTCCAATGCAAGGTAATATTTGTTAAATGAATCACAACTGATATTGTAAATGCGAAAGTAAATTAGATTTGTCGGTTAACTACAGAACCAATCTTGAAATTTTGTGTACCTATTAATTATAGGACGCTCTATCGACAAGAGTTAGCAGCTCTTAATTTTAAAGAAAAATATATAATTAAGAGTCTGGAGAAGATCTAGGTTTCCCGGGACGTTCATCCCGGTAAAAACTATAAACTCCCGCGGGATTTGCAAAAACCGGTGTTTTTTTAAGGTGGCGCTAAATGCGGGCGTGAATAAGCGCGGACGAAGCTGTTAAAGCTAGTATGTGGGTAAATAAAAATTTAAAAATCAATTGTAGTCGTATAATGTAATAGAACGGTTATTTTTTCTTATTACAATTTCAGATATTAAACACCTATCAAAACTAATGATATTTTATTATTTGCAAGTAAAAAGTTTCTAAAACTGGATGTTAACTAGGTACTAGATATACTAGATGTCCTTGATCCAAGCTAAACGTGTGGCAGTTTGATTTCCAATTAGCAGCAAGACTCTCGATGGATATAATCCGCATCAAAATAGATTGATTCGTTCACCTAAGCAATATAACTAATTAAAAAATGGTATATTTTTATGCGCGTAAAGAAGCTTTTGACTAGAATACTCGCTATAATAATAGTATTCAATGAATAGGTTTTTTTAAGCTTATGTTTTTGTACCCTTGGTTCACCTATGTGTTTCGCTATTCAAAATATTATACCCGTAGTTCACCAGGTGAATTTAAAGTAATTCTATTAGCAATTGCAACGATGGTGACTTGTCCCCGTCTCGCATGAGGTAAGACCCGGCTTCCTCGCTCTGCTTCCCCCTCTAAATTGTTACTGTTTGTAATCATAGAGCTATTTCTGATTCAAAAATATTAATTGATACTTCAAATGTAAATGTTACGTAAGAGAACAATAGTAGAGTATTATTACATCACGACCAATGTTTGTGATTCAGTGGTGAAGTACTTAGGTTACCATGTTAGATTGGTAAGGAGGCGTTATGTTTACATGCTCGCATCTAACGGACATGATTTTGGCAGAAGTTTTCTGGTTTAATCATATTTATCATAAACCTCCTAGCGTTTGTGCCGAGGTTATGCCCTCCCCGACGAAGACTCTGGATTCGAAAGGCGGTTCAATAAAGTTCAAGAACGTACGTGGTTCTTTCTTCATCTTACGTGTTCTTTTAAGACTGTTGGGTCTTTCTACCCCGCAAGGAATATATAATAAAATAGAATACATTTATTGTTATGAGTTAAATACTCATATCTATATACCTAAGTGATAGGTACCTTGTATGTAAGTATGCAAGAAGTAGTTATGGCACACTTTTTCTGTAAAAAGAATTAAAATTATACAAAGTAAAATACGCATTCAGAAACACGTTCTAATAAACGGAAACAAAAAGCTTGACAGTTTAATTAAATAACCGTTTGCTTTGTTCTAAACGCGTAAATATCTCATTTTAATATTTGATGCGTGAACCGCTTGGATAGACATTAAATTTTCATTCGAACTGTCCTCGACCGAGACCCGTAACTCATTAACCGTTTAAAATTATTAAAACTTGCTAATGCTTACACAATTATAATTAATATCAAAATACTACTATACCAAATTTATGTTCCGATTGACTAACATTGCAGATTAAAAGTTTTTGAAGAGATTTTACTAGCATTTGTCCAGGGTTGTCTCCTATCCTCCGGGAATTTCTAGAAAATTTAGTCTATGTATGTCGTATAATTAACTAATAATTAAACAAAAATTTCATTTTGATCAGTACATAAATATATAATATATTCTTTGTCTCTCGACCATCGATTCTCTAAATTGACATTAGTATTAAGGATAAAGAGTATTCCAAATGTCATGTTATTGGGAAGAAAATATTTTTACTTTCTGATATCAGGTTGACCATGATCGAAAATTAGGTTTGTTTTTGAATACCGAAGGATTCCATTTTTTTTTAAAACGTTCGTGTTTCCACATAATAATTTTATTTTTTTCGAGATTAAACTCGCTGTAACTTGCACTTGTAAATTCAACTTGCATACATCACATAGCGATACAACTTTGGTTTTATCGTGCGACAAACAATTTGCATACAATGGCCTATGAGTAAAGCTCGCGCGTGGTTCATTTCTAACAATGATCATTGTTACTTTAGCATTTCGCAGCTTACTGCAAAAAGTGCAATATTATCCATTAATTTTTATTGCTGTTATGTTGACTTCTTCATAATATTTTTATTGCTGTTATGTTGACTTCTTACATTATGTGTTCGTGAAGAAATATTTGAAAATGACAAAATTAGGATCCCTATGGTTTCTTAATTTTATTATAGTTAAAAACGTAGAATTCTAATATTATATTGATTAAATGGTTAAAAAAATAAGGTATTCTTGAATATTAAATTGCCTGCAATTCTATAGTATGTTATGTTAATATACTACTTATAAAAACCGGCCATTAAAGAAGCAAAATTAGAAATCATCCTAAATGATCGATTTTGTTCAGACTAGTGAAAACTTGAATTAAACTTAAGGGATACGGGGACAGACATATTACTTAAAACTTTACCAGCGAATGTATAACAAAAAAGTGGAATAATCAATCAAAAACCTGTATTAGTAGCGTCCATTAAGCCAATATAAAATAAATAACAATACCTCGCCACTTCTCAAGGCAAATCATCCTGCAGTTACATGGGTTATATGTATAAAGTGTAAGTAATTAGATTTTTTAAATCATGTTATTTTGATACTCCTACAGGGACAAACAGGTAAGAGGGATTCGAGTTTCGATATTTCGATACGGAGCCCTAAAAACTGTTCGTGTTTAACGTAGTAACGTTTTAGACTACCGGTGTGCAGATCGATCTACCAGATAAGTAGAATCGATTCACTCGTGCAGTTTTCCAGTATGCGGAAAGCGAAAGGTCTGAAATTAAATTTGCCGCTTCGGATAAACGATTTGCAGTTAATCGACCGTGGTTACGACGTATTACTATGGGAATATCGCGTGAACGCCATTGTGCTTGAGATTCCCAGTATATAGATGGCTATATTAAATCGCCCGCATGTGGGCCAGGCAGACAAATCGATTTACGATTATCTACTTGATATCTTTGTGCTAGTCACTCTATTCCAGGCCCATCGTCGTAATATAAAATACTTAAGATTATATCTATTAGAACCTACAACATACAATGAATTGAGAGAGTAATATCGACTTCGTCTAACGACTTCCTCGCCTTTTCTTTTGCAATCACGTTCCATAACGATTTGTTCCAAAGAAAAAGTCCCAATAACTTCACAGAGGCATTAATTTGTATTATTACTTTTGTTATCTTACATTTGTTCGCTTTATCTATAGGACGTATTAGGGACGGGATTAGAATATCGAAGTGCTTTTACACCTCTCAAGTAATTTAATTAAGTGAAACGACGTAACACCTTATCTTTATTTATTGCTCCACTGATATTATGAGTACCCTTATAAATGCAAGGAATGTAAGTCTTGAGCTTATTAATCCAATTAACTTCATAATAGACTGTTGTTTTTGTTTCCTTATACTGTAATTAGCTGTTGTTCAATGGTTGGCAATAATTGTCCACTAAGGGCTTCATTGTTTACCCTAACCCTTTGTACGGTAACTTCGTCGGCCCCTGCAAGTCTGTCACCACCTTACGGACGCGTCCGCTCCATTGATTCCACAATCGACCCTTGTGAATGGAGTATCCATTTGTGTTTCAAGTTTTTAATTACAGTACCATTAGCCACTTAATAAAGGAGCAGCAAACATCTGTTTCGATCATTTACTGTAATTTATTGTTGTATGTTACGCTGGAGTTTTTTTAGATAAACCAAATTTTTTTTTATACTACCTATGTTTTATTGCTTGAACACTTTCTAAGTTTTTATTCCAAAGATATGTTTTTTAATGCAGATTGTTGATGTCAATAAAGTCCATCTTCTAAAACAAGAATGTGCCTTAGATTCTTGTTTTAGAAGATGGGCCTGTCGCTATGTCCGAATCTGAATTCCATAATATATTTTATACAGCTAAACGTGGCCTTGTGAGTTCGCTCTGTCTACCCTGTAAGGGATCAGATGTAAATGTATGTGTTTTCTTTTGCCAATAATTCCCCATCGTGATATCGTTTCATATAATACAAATTCTACAGTACAAAGTACGAGAATAAATTTGGCTATGCTGTAAAAAAAATTTGCACGTCGCTATTATTCAGGACAGTTAAAAGGAAGCTACGTAACTATATTCGTTCGTTGTGGTGTATTTGTAGTAAATATAACAAGTATCGGTAATATATTATGTGAAGCAACTTTAAATCAGCCAAACGTGCCGGTTAGGAATGCACTTTTGCAATGCTACATTCACAACACATCAGACAGGCTCAGGTCAGACTGATATCAGGATGAAAACATAATATTTGAACTAGGAAGTTTAGAGTACTTTCAACCTTAACTACTTATTTTCTTTGTGGTCCACATAATTGTTCTAAAGATCAAATAATTAGGACTCCTGTAGATTTGTGAACTCGTATACTCGTAAGGGTTAATTTGTAAAAAAAGAAAAATGTTTTTGTCCTCAGATGCAGAACATAAACAACATTGTTATGTTCCCTGTAGACAGCCTCCTCAAAGGTGACCTTAGAGGAGTAAAGGGCGATCTCAAAAGGCCTTTTGATAAAGCATCCAAAGACTACGAGTCTAAGTACCTGAAGATAGAAAAAGAAAAGAAATCACAAGCAAAAGAGGCTGGCCTCATACGAAGCGAAGTTACGCCAGCAGAGATAGCAGACGAAATGGAAAAGGAGAGGAGATTATTCCAACTACAAATGTGTGAGGTGAGTAAGAGACAAAAGTTTGTTTGTAAATTCATTTTCTAGATTGATTTCTATTCCAATGTCGACAGAACACTAATAGTCAGATTTTTACGAATAAAATCGAATTGAAACCTAGCATTAAGATCCGTTTTAAGGCTTTGTCATTGTAGCTCTTTTCCTACCACATACTTCTGATGAAATTCTTAAGTTCTATTATTGAAGTGTCCCCAGCTGCTAAGAAAGGGATGCTGCCAAATTTAGCTTGTTTTAGCATAACTTCTGCAAATAAGGCTTGGAACAGAACCGTTTTCATCTGGAGCTGTATGCAAACCGGGTCACAAGCGTAAATTGAAATCGCACGCTCAAGTTTTGCCTGCGGCTATCCATTATTTCTAGTGCAAGCTTAGTTTATATTGATCTAGTTGCGGAATTGAGTGAAAAATAAAAGGCTGAGAGAACTTTTTCTGTTCATTGTAACCTGCTTCTTTTTTTGGAAAATATATAAATGCTCTTCTACTCCCTAAGGAACCGAATCCTACATGCCAAATTCCAGCTTTCGGATATCGGTGTTATACCTACTTAATAGTGCCCCCCAAAAGCAAATAGGTACACAATTATAAAAATGTATCACAAGTATGTGGTTGTGTCCACGAAAATAGTTTATAATTTTTTTATAAACTATTTTCGTAGACATATCCTAATAACAACTAGTGAATATCATTTGACCCACGAGGAAAACGTGAGTTGATCGATTTTAGATATTTTCCTTCTGTTTCAAGCAATGAAAGCCATAATGTTTTCAAACTGACCATTATCGTTGTTGTATAATGATGCCATTTATCGTTGTTAAATCCATCACCGGTGTACTATGTATATGACATAATATATCTTAGAATTACTTATAATTTATACTTACTCGTAAATATTTAAATATTTCGGCCTGAGAATTAAAGAATATCGTAATGTTCACATACATTACTAATTAACTAGCAAAACATATGACCAATGCGCACCTGTCATATTAACATCCTGCCTTTTGTATATTATTGCGGGAAAGTTGGTAGGAAGCGTTGATAGCTGGCATAATATCCTATTCCAGTTTGTTGAGCCTGATATATTTTGTATTTTAATAAACGTTCGCTATCATTTGCTTGATTCTATTGCTGAGTCGGCAGTTAATTTCTAATGTGGACATTGGTTTCGACCAGTTTAGTTTTGTGTTAATAGATTTTGTGATTCTTATCTAAAATTAAGTCTGATATGAGGTCTACATGTGATCTCGCCGAAGATCAAAGATGTAGATTTAATCTCTTTCCAGGTACCTATTTAATTTTAGTAATCATATTGTCCTTAAAGTAATTTATTTTTTTTAGCCTCTATGATGGTTTGTTAGCGAACAAGAAACAAAGTGTTTCTCTTGCTTATTAACTTGGTATTTTCCTTATAGGCGTTGGGCTAGCACTTTTTTACTATTCAAGTTATTATTCCACCATTAAAGCTGACCGTGGCCTTCTACTTCTACCTTAGAAGTTGTTTATTCAAAGTTTAATAAGGCTACTCCAGGTTCTCAAATTTCACGTAATTTCATATTTTTTTGGATTCTCAATTCCATCATTAGGTATGCCATACTGAACTGAAAAGTCTTTTCGAGACTGCTGGTTTTGCCTACACCGCAAGGGATGTGAGCGTGATAATACGTATGTATTTTATTATTTTTTTAAGTAACAATTAGTTGAATTAAAGTGCTGCTAGTAACATTCCTAGATTCGGTGCATTTGGCTCGTGGCCGAATTTCCAGCCAAAGGATAATTAATTGCAAGTAAGCAATTAGTGGCTCTGCCTACACGAATCGTGGGCAGGACCTGTTGGTAGGTTGTATTAACCGCTATGTTTGTGAATTAGTGATTTTTTTTAATATTTTTTATTAAAAGTATTTTCAATTTATGTAAGGCCAGCTCAAATGTGTTGTGAACTGAAATGTAAAGTATCAATTGCTGCATGCCTGATTATTTACGGTGATTGTGTCGTAGCGTGCGCAGTGTGAATGACCATCACATATTGTGTATTGGCAGTATAACATTTGTCGTTTAGCGTTAGGGTATTATAAAATCCTTCCAACGTTAAATCTAAGCAGGACATCCTGAAAAAGGTCAGGTTAAGAGTACATGAAACTGTCGAGCTTGGATGAAGAGAGTTATACATTATATATTAGAGTTATATATTAGACTAAAGTGAATGAAGCCAAAGAAGTATGCAGGGATCGTAGCAAGTGGAAAGATATAGTCTCTGCCTACCCCTATGGGAAAGAGGCGTTATTTTATCTATGTGTGTTTCTCATTATATGTATGTTTAAGTAACGAGTAAAGAACATAAAGGCAAATTAGACTTTTGCCTTGAAAATGTTTGCAATTGTGAAGCAATAGGTATTTATTTACTCATCCCTAATATCAGTTGTTAATCCATCCATCTAAAAATAGAATTCACTGCTTTTTGTTCTCGTTTTAGTAATTTACGATGTTTAATTGAAACGTATCTTTGCATAGCTCTAACTTACGGACGTACATCAGCACTTGATTATCGCACATTCCATAAAATTCGTACCTTACCTATCGTAATGTGATATTTACGATAAGTTCAACCGAGCACGTGATAAAAACAAATGGTAACTAATTTGTCGCATTCGCGATCTTTTGTATAGTGAAATGCAATTAACAACGTAACAATATATTCTCCTGTGACAGCCATTGTATTGCAATACAACAATCCACACAAGTGGTAATGTGGTTGATGTTATAAAACATTTACTTTACAGAAGATGTGCATCGTATTTTCCGCAACCATAGACATCTGAACACTCCTATACCTTTCATCTTTGCCCATTCCCAGTTTCACCCTCCACCATAGAGTTTCGGGGCCCGGGGTCCGCTTTTCTACATTTATCTTTCTACTTTGTCCGGTCTGCGGCGTTTTAAGACCATTGGCATGCATATTATCTTTAACTTTTATTTCGACTTGTCCTTTCTATCCGGATCCTGCGGAGACGGAATGACCTGTCGTTTGATACCCAGATTGCCTGCAGATTGCTGCAAAACGTAACTCTAACAGCGTAGGTAGAAATCTTAACACTTAGGTGCTTATAATGCCGATTTCTTTTACAGGAACCCATTCGATTTACGCATTCCGTAAAATTTTCTGAACAAAGAATCTTTGATGTGGATCGACATGCTTAAAACAATTTATTCAATTATACGACTAAAGATGACTCATAGGCAAAAAAGAGAGCATAGCTAGCTTATAGACTGTAATTCCCAAATTTTCCCACAGGCAGATGACATAAGCTATCCTTCTATAAACTTGTTCTTTTATGGCAATGTGGTCGACAGGCCGTTATTTGCACACAATCCACAAGACTAAACAATGCGAAAGGTCGCAAGTACGTTGGCAGTGACACTGGTTTACTGTTAGTTATTTTTGATAATGGGTGCCATGTGCCAAATAGACGAGACTACATCGCCATATTTTAAAGCGAATTGTAAATTTCGAACATAGTCTGTCTGTATGTTTTACAAACACTAACACCAACGTTTTAATATTGTTTGCTTATGATACTTAAAATAAGATTGGTTTTATCAAAAACATATTATTGTTAGATGTTGATTTGGATATAAATATACTTAACTGAATATAATATAATAATAACTGACAACCTCTGAATCAATGAAGTTAACAATAACCATACCATTTGGTTGTATAATTTTGTATTTGGCGTTCATCAAAAAACATTGTATGTATAAATGGCTTAATTTACAATTGAGATTCAAATAGTGACAGTTTGCTAGACCATCGCCTACAAAAAGAATCCCAAGTTTGTAAGCCTATCCCTTAGTCGCCTTTTACGACATTTATGGGAGATAGAGTGGTCCTATTCTTTTTTGTATTGGTGCCGGGAACCACACGGATTTGATTTGAAATCTGTAGTAGTTATATCCGAAAATTGAAATACATATATTAACTAAAACCTAAACAGTAATTTTTACACTAAATATTTACTATAAGGAAAAAAAAATGTTTCTTTTCAATCGGATAATAATTTAGTTTTATTGGTTTCGAGGCTCCAGACCATTAAGTTTTTTAAAGAAGAATGTTCAATAAGGCAACTTTAATATATTAATTAAAACAAATACAAGATTTCTGCATTTGGACACAATTATGGTCCAGTCCAAATGTTCAACGGTGCCAAAAACATTCGTGCGCGTTATATTATATGGACATGGAGTAACTTGCCAAATGGCAATCGGTTCATGGTCGTGTTACACAATTTGTAACTTGTCAGAGCTCTTGCAGATAGTAAACGAACCTGAAATCCCCCTATAGGATATTCGTCAGAACTCCATTGGTGTCGTATACAGACTGAACCACAGAACATAGAGCTGAAATCTCTGTTTTCCGCGGTCTAAACTATGTAATATTTATTTATAAAACATTAACCTATCCTTGCAGTTTATATGATTATGGATCCAGGGAAACCTAATAATCATGAATTATTATAAGGCACTGACTGATTGACTTATATATCAACGCACAGTCCAAACCGATGGGTCAAGGGATTTAAAAGCTGAATTTATTTTAAGAATAATTTATAACCTTTATTTCAGTACCTAAAAAAATTAACAGTTCATTATGAAGTCTAATGAGGCACAATGATTTCCCGATATTTCCGCTGGAACGGAAACAAGCGGGATTTTTCGAAGATCGCGGGCGGAGCTGCGGGCGTACTCTAGTGATGTAATAATGTAGGAGTTTTAACAATGCCTTATTCAACCCATTGCTATTTGCAAAGTACAATTTTCAAAGTCTTTGTTTTATTAACTGATAAAATCGTACGCTGTAGAGGGCTGATGAGTTCCCCACGAACACTCGTGAATTCGTGATGTTTGGATTGGCCAAGTGTACTTCGGGTACGAATTCGTTGACGCTAGACTGTTTAGAATTTTTTATTTTATTTTACATAATAAATCGCAAATTCACAAGATTGCCTTCGTAGCCGCCGGCAGAAATCTCACAAAGGTCATTGGCCAGTGCTATGAAAATAAAAAGGAAAGCTAGAAACCCTATGACCAGTGCCGTACCACGTAGGCGCGCGTCAGGTCGTCGACCGGCCTTGCGCCGCGCAGGGCCGCAGCCGGCTGTGACCCTCGATGCTTTGTTCCAAAGTCTCGTTCGCTGCTAACACGAGCATTCATATTCCCTCAGGGCACCACGCATTCTCAAATCTCATTAGCACTGTCGTAGAAAACATGCTAGATTTGAAATTTCCTGCCAAAACATTTCTTTTATCTCCAACACTAAAAGAATTTCCATTATTTACGAAACAATAACAGACAGAGCTTAAACTTAGTAAACAGATGCTTCGCCGGCGGGCCGCCAAGAAAGTTGAACAAGGTCGCGCACCCCGGCTTATTATTATTGCACAACTGAGACAAATCTGGATCCACTATGTCGTAGATGCGCGTATTCGTGCGTCACGAAGCGTAATTTTAACTCGCGGAAGGGCACCGATATTACTGCACGTCTTCAGTAGTAACTGGACGCCTCCCGCGGCTGTCCCGCGGCGTTCCATTGGTTCTGGTGGAGTATTAAGAGCCGTGCCCACGCGCAACTTTTCGGCGTCGCCCTGTCTGATTGTTACCGACACGTGACCGGCTCTACTCCATTTTTGAAGTTCACAATAAGAAGTGAATGATGTTTTTGTTCTAGTACCTGATAAAGTTTAACGAGATCAAAACGAAGAAGGGAATCGAATTGCTGCAGCATTTGGTGGAGTATTACCATGCGCAGACTAATTACTTCCAAGATGGACTAAAGACGATCGAACATTTCGGTGTCTATGTGGCAGATTTAAGCGTACAACTGCAGAAGATAAGGCAACAACAAGACGACGAGAGACGACGGCTGCTCGAACTCAGGAATATGTTGAGGGCGGCCGCGCCGCAAGACAGAGAGGTAACTAGCTTTGATTTATCGGCCTTTGCAGATTAAGCTAATTTTCAATATAATGATAATAACATAATGTACTTACGTCGTTCAAACATCACGGCTCTATCCCTAATCCAACACAAGTTTAAGTTCAATTGAGATTCAGATAGTGACAGATTGCTAGTTATTCGCCCCGAAGAAGAATATCAAGTTAAGAAGCCTTTCTCTCGACTTTACTTGGAAGAAAAGCAGCTGGCTCACAGTATGTTTTTTCTACGCTACTCCTGTAGCGTAGAAAAAACTTTACACATAGTACAACAATAATAATTATCACCCACCATTAATGGCATCTGCAATCATACTGCAATTGCGTTATATTTTCCTGTAGTTTATAAAATCTGAAATTCTCAGGTGGCGTCATCAGTAGGAGGATACTCTCTCCATCAACTCCAGGGGGACAAACAGCACGGGGTGACTCGGAGTGGTTATCTCCTTAAAAAGTCGGAGGGGAAGGTGCGCAGGGTATGGCAGAAGAGGCGTTGCAGGGTCACAGCTGAAGGGTTCCTGGATATATTTCACGCTGATGAGAACAAACCTCCAGCAAGAGTGAACCTACTCACGTGTCAGATCAAAGTAGCAACGGACGATAAGAGGGCGTTTGATCTAGTCTCATGTGAGTATGTTATGAAGTTAATGCCACAGAGCCTCTTGAAGACCTACATTATAAATATTAAAGTCCTATGAATCGAAGTTTACCTTGGTAATTCTATTTGTATTTGTATTCTTTGTGGAGTTTCTATTAGTTAATATGGAGATTTTTTTGCATAAACAAATACTGTCAATATTATTGTTGTAAAAAGGAAATCAATAGTATTGTTGTTTGTAAACTCTTAATTACATAAAATACTAATACAGGATTTTTGTGACACACTAGACAAGGAAACCTATGCTATGGTGTTTCACTATATTAGAGTGCTTATTTCTTAAGACAGCGATTTTTTTATGGAGCGGTCTTATTCTAGAGATACATTAATTACACGTCACCCGATATCATAAATCTTTCAGACAACCGTACGTACCACTTCCAAGCTGATGATGAAAACGAACAGCGTGCGTGGACGTCGGTTCTCATCAATTGCAAAGAAGGTGCTCTGATGAGGGCGTTTCACCAACAAGCGGGCGAGAGTAACGACTCGGGCCATTCGCTCCTGGACCTGCAGCGGTCCATCATCAGGGCCGTCAGGGCGATGCCAGGAAACCAGGTCTGCGCGGACTGTGGGTCTACGAATGGTTAGTCTTTTTAAACGGTTTTATAAGTCCAAATTGTAGTGCATAGCGCATCATCTTAAGCTTTTCCTTTTATATGACGCGGCCTGATCGTTGCATTGACCGCCAGACTGAGCTAGGACCTGTTTTGGCCATCACACTTTTACCTTTTTTTTTTTTGTTAATTTATAGTATTGATAGGTTGAGTTGGTTGTATACAGTATTTAGTTTGCAGCCGTTGACTCTGTAAAAGATGAATCCTACCTATAAAAAAACATTCACATAGGTACATCAAACACATAAATGTGCGTATACTATTTTTATGTTCTGTATGCTCTTTATCTATCAACCATGTTTATTTTGCTTGCTAAATGCCCGCCGTTTCCTAAATTCCTTCAGAACTGTTTATTTTATTTTGCCGGCCGATCGGGAATCCGACCTCATAGTGTTTGTTTACAGTTGACCCACCTAACTGTTAACGTGTTAACGTGGTGTATTAACCTTGAACATTCGGTCAGTACTCCGCACCTCAGTTGACATGGAAATGACACGTCCTTACTTATTATGATAAGTCGATTGTATATTGTGTTCCGTTGTTATCATAGAATGCGGAATAAGTCTTATTGTTCCGATTTATGTGGTCTAATATTGTTTTTTAAATTGTTTTAGACATTCTAATCTGTATATTTTGGTCGACGTATATTAGTATATGTTTTTTTCTCCATTTCAGATCCCACATGGTTGTCAACAAACTTCGGAATAATAGTTTGCATAGAATGCTCTGGCAGCCATCGGGAATTAGGTGTGCATATATCGAGGATTCAGTCGCTGACATTGGACAGACTCAGCACGTCGCAATTGTTAATAGCGAGGCACATGGGCAACCACATGTTTAACGAGGTCATGGAGAATACATTGGACGAAAGGGAGAAACTTACGCCCGAGAGTACAATGTAAGTGGGATATCTTCATAGTATCTATAGCCTCACAATCTCGGCTTAAAAAAAGTATCCGAATCTAACAAATTTGTCCGTCCTTGCGGAAAACGATGGTAATAGGTATTTTACGATAAAGCACACAATCCATAAATGTGAAACTGCTCATTCATAATGAAGCCGACGTATTTAATTTTAAATACTATCTTAGTCTTCGTTACATTAACTATCTGCATGCCAAATATCATCCCCGATAGGTCCAATAGTTTGTGCTGTGCGTAGATAGATCAGGCAGTAAGTCCACCTTTGCGTTTTGTATATATAGATTTATTATTTATTTACATATTTTTCAGGGAGGAACGCCTAAGGTTTATAAGGGAGAAGTACGTTTACCGAGCGTACGCCGCGCAGACGTGTTGCGACGCGGCCGAGAGGCTGTCGGAGGTGGAGCACGCGGTGAACAACGGCCACTTGCAGAACTTGCTGCAGGCGTACGCGGAGGGCGCCGACTTGGCGGCTACACTGCCGTGCTCGGTGAGACTAACATTTATAAAATACGCCTCTTTCCCATATGAATAGAATAGAATAGATTTATTTTCAAAATTGGATACAAGGTATCACTTATTGACGTCACATCACTTAAATCTAATTATAACTACTACCGCTTTCAAAGCGCATGTGTAGAAGAATGAAGATGCGGAGACTTCATCTTTCCACTTGCCACTAATCGACACTTATAACTCTTCATGAAAGCTCTTCGATTAAGGATACTCTTGATCTGACCTTTCGCCAGGACATCGCCGATGTGATCAAGATTAAATTGGTGAGGTCAGTAACTCGTACTTTTCAAGAGGCGGACCCTAGCTCCTCTCCAGAAAGTTATCATGTAACCGAAACTAACATGTGATAATGTCTCTTAACTGAGTTATGTACATTCGTTTAAATGCTAACCGATGCTCTTACGATGAAGGAAAATATACTGAGGAAACTAGCACATTAAGGTAACTGAATGTGTAACCATGCTTAAATATGAGTTAGGTTCCCCTGCAAATGTTGCAGAGCTCAAGTGGGAGTCGCTTCGAGTAAAAATCGCCCAATCCAGGATCATGGTCGTAAAGGCGTATCCCGGGGCTCCTCTCCAGAAAGGTGAAGATGTAACCTGAAAACGCCAGGAGGAAAAAGATTAGTATTCATCATGCGATAAATCTTTTTCTTTTCAGGATTGCGGCGAAACCGCGCTCCACCTGGCCATATCACGGGAGTTGGGAGACGGGTCCTGCCTCCACATAGTCGATTTTCTAGTCCAAAACGGCGGGTCTCAGCTCCTGGACAAGCCGACATCGTCGGGCATGACCGCTTTACATCTGTGCGCTGCGACGGACAGGACAGAGCCAATGAAGTTACTGTTGAAGGCGGGCGCCGATTGGTCGTTAAAGGACGGCAGTGGGAGGAGTGCGTTGCAAATAGCAAAGCAAATGGGACACCACGCGTGCCAGGAATTGGTGAGTTAGTGAAACATGTTTATCTCTTACGGGATGGACAGAACCAATAGTTTCGAAAAGCCTGAGAGGCCACATTCAATTGGATGGCTTAAGAATCAGATAGGGACAGGGTTGATTAGCCTATCAGTAAAAGTTTATGAGATGTTACTAATGATGATGATGATGTACTTTATGAGGTGAAATGTTACTAATAAAAACAAATTATCTGCATCTCGATTTCTTAATTAAGCCATATTGAATGTGGTCTTGTGAGTCTTTTCGTGACTGTTGGCTCTGTCTACTCTGTCCACAAAGCGTCGTTGGTCGAAAAGGTAAAAAGTCCGGATAAAATGCGTGAGGAGCATAAAGGCACAGGTTCAAATCCCACTTCAGGGTTCAAGATCAGTTTGGTAGATTTTGAGATATTCAAAATTTTATAAAAATATATATGTTTGTGAGGACTGAGTTCGCGGCGAACGTCTAATTGGCGCAATAAACTTTATTTCTTATCAAGTTTTAAATTAAATTTCGTATAATCTGTACCAAATATGTTTTTTCAGTTGGAAAGTGTGGATAAGAGGGAAAAGAGTATATTCGAAAATATAAACATCGATTGGAATCTATCACACGACGACGGCTCTACTGACTTTTCAGATGACGACACCGTTATTGATGAAAGGGTAACTATTTATAAGTACTTAACTAGCTTCCATGGTAGACAAAATGCAGGAGAGCCGCCTACGCTAGTACGGCTATGTCGACGGGGCAGGCAGGCTGGACATCGTAAAAGATGACAACCGGACCAAGTGGAGTGAGAAAAGTCGGAAGGCGGACCCCGGGCCCCCGAAACACTTCCGTCGAGGGTGCAACTCGGAACACGCAGAGATGAGAGAGAACTAGCTTCCATGCTGGTCTGGTGACGTGAAAAAACAGTATGCGCCGGCTGCTTCACGTACAGCTTGTAAAAATTACTGTGTAAATAATAAAATGATAAAAATATTTGTATTAATTTTAGCAAAATGGAAGCGTGACACCCGAAAAGAAATGTCCCCGTTCGCGTCCGCCATCTTACGCCGGCGGCGTTGTCGGCGCTATACCCGGGAGCGACCGAATCATTACCGGCAGCGACCGAACGATTACCGGTAGCGATCGAACGATTACAGGCAGTGATCGAACGATCACTAGTGTTACTAACAGCGGCGGCGATTCACCAGTTCTCAGATCGAGGTCATCGACATGCGACTCCTTACATCACCCTCCTACCGCGCAAATAAGAAAACCTAACGTTTGTAAGTATTTATTTGTGTTTACATTTCTACATGTTAAGTGCATTTTATCTCCATTATTATTTCCAGGTAAATCTCATATTCGGGTATTCGGCCAATAATAATTTAGACTATAACGATACGCCTCGTGGTAGAAATGCCGTCGCCGAATAGTCGCATTGATACCTGAAGACTGCCGGATTTTCTTGTTTAAAAGATGGTATAATACAACGCAAAAGTTTAAAATAAGGAAATAAAAGTGTTTTTATTTACTTACAGATAACATTGGCAGTTTAAAAAAGCGTGTGGCGCCATTGCCGCCGTCTGCGCCGCATTCCACGCACACGCTGCCGCACGCGCCGCACTCGCGGGCCGCAGCCTCGCCTTCGGCCGGTATTGTACATACACATATCCGAAAAACAATTAACCCTTCATTGCATGATTTTTCCTATTTTCTTAAAATAAATCAGGTTGATGTAATTAATGCTCTAGATTAAAGGAAAAATATAAAAAAAAATCCTAGTATAAATAAGAATTTGAATTATTTAAAAAACAGTGATGAAAATTTACATCATTATGCATTGTTACATATATAGCTCAGTACTAAATAAGTCAAAAGATATTGTTTACTTATTCTCCTTTATTCTAAATGATAATTTAAAAAACAATTATTATTTTTATTCAAGCACAAATTAACTCCACATTGATTTCACGAAATTGTGGAATAGCCTTTACATTTGGGAAATTTGCACCGAAGTGACCTTTCTTTTTTTTTATTGTAATTCTTTTTCTAGTAGACTGGTACTAGGGTTTTGTTGTAAGCAATAGTCATTTATAAAGTTGCCAGCAACAACAAATTTAAAGTTTACACATTTTGAGTACCTTTTTTTCTTCACTAAATGTTATGATTGAAATTTCCATCACCATGCAAAGAAGGGTTAATGCTTTCACAACAAAAAGGATGAAGTTAGAACCAATAGAGAAAATTCAATCTAATATTGATTACACAAAATTCTCAGCAATGTTTTATTAGTGGTATTGACTGCATATACATCCTAACTCAGTATTTTTTTAATACGAGTATTATCAGAGTAGACAAACATAATCAACAATCACACAATAACATAATCACACAATAACATAATCACATGTTTAGCCCTTGTGGATAGACAGAGCCGACAGTCTCGTAAAGATTGGAAGGCTACTTGCAGCTGCATGGGTTACTGTGTGAATTGAAAATTGTACATTATTTTATGTGTAATAAAGTGCAAGTAAATAAATGTTAGCAGGCGGGAGCTGCGCCGCGAAGCACCGGCCGGCCGCGCCGCCGCCCACGCCGCCCGCGCCCGCGCTCAACGGCGACCCCACGCCGCCGCCCCGGAAGGTAACCTCTTTATATATTTATAGTAGAGTGTTACCACTATTAATGTTACACGGATGTGCATTTATCCGATGTACATGGCGGCCTCTGCGGCGCAGCGGTGGTGGTGGTGTGTCCCGGGTTCGATTCCCGACGAGGGCATGATGAGAATCGAACTTTTTCTATTTGGGCCTTGGATATTCATCTATTTAAGCATTTATTATTTTTATAATTGGTACATAGTAGAGTTAGTATCTCGCCAGATAAGTTTTAAACTTACTTCGAGGCTATCTAGGCTATATATAGGTAACCACCAGAAGACTGTACAAATAGATTTTATAGATTAATCATTTAAAAAAGGGGGTTGAAAATAAAGAATTCAATTAAAATTATGATACGTTTATAATATTTAGTCGAATAACAGTTTCCTAAACATGGGATTATTTAAAACGAACACAATATTGTGATGTCTAACAATTTGCAAAAGGCTTATATTACCCCTGAATTTTTACATGTAGTAAATAAGTATCAACGGCAACTAACATGAGAAATAGTACAGAGTGTATTTGTTTTTGCTTCAGAAGAAAAATAGATTGCAACTGGATAAGGCTGTGAAAGCGAAACTCAGAAGGGTAAACATTGAGAGAGATTAGTGTACATAATAGCTTACCCTTGTTTGATTTACGCTCTGAAATTAATATATTTGTTTTCATAGTTCAATTTATTGTCAAGAGGACAAGCAAAATTTCTATAATTCGCTGTCAGTAGGCAAATAATGCTTAACCACGAACGGGTGAAATTAAAGTTGCGACACTTATATTACATTGTATCTTACGGTGACGGGGCGATGGTATACTTACTTAAATAAAATCATTGTATTGGCAAATTATGGAAAATTACTCTTTTGAACTAGTTGATAATAAAAACTTGTAGTGTCCTTGGTATAAGCAACTTTAGTTTGACCCGAGGTCACGCACTAGCACTGAACAATCTTACGTTTATGTTTCAAACAAATTACCCATTTTTCGCGCCCTTACAATTACTGTTTTCTTTTTATAAATTGAAATTTTTTTATTCTTTAGACTCTTGACAATTGTGATGTAGTAGGTATACCATAAGATATGTAATTTATTTGCAAAACTCATGGTATGATAGGATTGGACATTGAGAATGAGCCGTAATGACACTTTCTTTTAAAAAGGATTTTATATTTTATACTTTCGCGGTGTACAGAGTGTGCGACAATTATATAAGACTTTTTCTCTATCGCTCACTTCAGCCAATCATAGAGTTATATTCTGTGAGAACGTAATCTGATTGATGGATTTTTACAGTACTCCAGTACTCCAATACGCAGAGTATTGGAGTACTGGAGTACTGTAAAAATCCAGTTCAGTCAATACTAAGGAACACCTTACAAAATACAAAATTCTTAATTGGAGAAAAAACATATCTGAATTGAGGAAAAAAAAACACTTTAAAGTTTGTAAATCCTAATATAAGTGCTCAGGGAGTCATTACGGGCCATTTTACTAGTTTCCTTTTGACCTAGAAACTGATTAGCTATTTCCAAATGCATGTCCTAACGGCTTTTGGCTTTGTTGTAATTTTTTTTCATGAAATAAACCAACATTAAATAAATTAAGTAAGTAGTAGAAAAAGTTCCGTTAAAAGATGAGAAATAAATTTTTAACACTTTCAATTATGTATCAAAAAATCATTGAAACTTTGTGATACATTTAGTTTTGTTTCAATATTAATATACCACTTCATTTTTGTGAGAAATAACATCTTTTGTGAAAAAATAACAATGCATGTTATTTTTTTATGTAAAATTAATGACTTAAAAATGAAATGAACGAAAGATACTGTTACGGATTTTCTTTTCTTAAAACATGCAAACACATGTAAATACAATGACCTACACATATTTGACTTTATTTTTCCTAGAAATTATTTCCTTATTCTTTTCATTAGAATTACGTAAATTTTTGTAGATAATTTTATGTCAAAGCTTAAGCCTTTAGTAATCCTAACCAGTACGAAACATTAGACATTCATAATTTCTTCTTTAACTAAAAAAAAGGCGCTTTGTTGAACTATAAACCTTAAGTCGTTACCCTGGCAAAACTTTGACAATATTTAACACCGTAATATAATTTTCAGGAATGTTCTAGTCAGGACTCGTCGCTGGAGTTGTGCGACATGTCGGACGCGTGCGCCGACGACAGCCGGATACACTCGGCGTTGTCGTGCGACAGCTCGCGCTCGCGGGAACGGTCGCGTCGCAGCGACAGCCGCTCGCTAGACGTGTCCGACACGTCTAGTGTACACTCGAGGTCGCCGTCTGCTTCTATCACTATGGTACGGGTTTTTATTACAATCCATCATATGCTTGGAGCCCTAGGTAAATTAGTTTGTAGCGATAGATCCAAAGCTTACTCAATAGAAGGTGAAGCGCAGTCAGAGTAAGAGAAGAGGGAAATGAATATAGGGTGAAATAAAAGATTTGAATCTGAAATCTGAAAATTAATATTTAAACGTAAAGCAACAAACGGGCCTAGAAATACAATAAGATTGACACTTGTCAAACTGTCATTTTTTCATTTTACTTGACCGCCGAATTTATGGCAGGACGAAAGAGTTCCGCGTATGAGTAGTGATATAGGTTGTCCGTTTATTACTAAAATATAATTTTATTTATTATTTGATGTATTTACAATTAAAACTTTTAAAATTATTATGAAAATCCCTACATCAGCCCCCCCTTGAGACCGTCAAGGGCGATAATAGTCGGGGAATCTTACCTTACGACCTGATCTAGTTTTAGTATTTACTTCTCGATCAGGTGGATTCTGATTCTCTGACTGTGGTACATGACGTGTATCGGTGTTGTGTTTGTCATGATTTTGTGAAGTATGTTTGTGTGATGCGTGATCTGAAGGTATGTATGGAGTGGTGTCTGTGTCACACAGTATGTAGGCCGGCTTGACTCGGTCTATCGATACCGTGACTCTTTTACCCCTAACCAAGATAGTGAATACCTTATTATCTCGCTGAAGTACCTCATATGGTCCAGAATATGCAGGTTTCAAGGCGCCACCAACCGTGCAATCACGCAAAAATACGTGAGTGCAAGTGGTTAATTCCTTGAAAGCGAATGTGGGACGTTTTCCCCCATGACGAGAGGTTGGTGTGGGCTTCAGGTTTTGGACTATATTCCTAAGTCTTGAAGTGAATTCCGTCAAGTCTAAGGGACAGTCAGTTTCAGAATCAAAAAAGTCACCTGGCAGACGCAACGGTTCGCCATACACCATTTCTGCTGAGGTAGTTCGTAAGTCGTCCTTGAACGCGCTGCGGACACCCAACAATACGAGAGGGAGAGACTCGACCCAATTTGTGTTACCGTGGCAGATTATGGCAGATTTCAGCTGCCGATGGAATCTTTCCACGAAGCCATTACAGGCGGGATGATAGGCGGTTGTACGGCGATGAGTAAATCCAGCGATGCGTGAAAGATTTCCGAATAACGCTGATTCAAACTGTCTGCCACGATCTGTCACGATATCAGCAGGGCAACCAAACCTAGAAATCCAGCCACTGAGTAAGGCTTTTGCAACTGCCTCGGCCGTAATTTCTTCTAAGGGTATTGCCTCAGGCCAACGCGTAAAACGGTCGATGGCTGTGAGACAATACTTGTAACCTTGGCATGAAGGTAATGGTCCGATCAGGTCAATATGGACGAATTTGAAGCGAGCTGCAGGAAGTTTGAAGTTGCTGAGAGGAGCACTAGTATGACGCGTGATCTTAGACTGTTGGCACGCTATGCATGCTCTCACCCAGTTCCTACAGTCCTTTTTCACCTCCGGCCAAACATAACGTTCAGAGACCAATCTGGCTGTTGCCTTGGCACCAGGGTGGCTGAGACAATGTAGACTCTCGAACACCCTTCTCCGTAACAGCTTGGGAACAAACGGTCGAACCATGTCTGTGCTGGTGTCACAAAACAGCTCTGTGTTGGAACCTGGAATCCTGACTTTCTTAAGGCACAGTGAAGTCGTACCTTCTGCAAGTTGCCTAAGCTCTGGATCAGAACGTTGAGCAGCAGCCAGCTGTTCTGAATCGATTGGCTGGGAAATTTCCTCAACTCGCGAGAGGGTATCAGCTACCACGTTGTCCTTACCAGAGATGTGACGAATGTCGGTGGTAAACTGCGCAATCAGATCCAGGTGTCGGAACTGTCTTGGCGAGCAGTTTTCCTTTCGACTTTGGAAGGCAAAAGTCAGGGGCTTGTGGTCGGTGTAGACTGTAAAAGTTCTAGCTTCGAGCATGTGCCTAAAATATTTTATGCTCTCATAAATGGCGAGTAATTCTCGATCATAGGGTGAGTATTTCTGCTGGGAAGGACTCAGCCCACGAGAGAAAAATGCCAATGGCTCCCAGGACTCACCATCAGACTGTTGCTGTAACACCGAACCGATAGCTCTGTCTGACGCATCAGTAACAAGCGCCAACCTTGCGTCACACTTGGGATGAGCCAGCAAGGCGGCCTGACACAGACCTTCTTTGCAGGCTTCAAAAGCCTCGAGTGACTTACCAGTAATATGTACCGGGTGCGAACCTTTCACTGATCCTGTCAGCAGTGCGTTCAGAGGACCTTGTTGTTTAGCGGCGCCTGAAATAAACCTACGATAAAAGTTCACCATACCCAAGAAGCGGCGTAGTTCCTTTACCGTCTTTGGGACAGGGAAATTGGTGATGGCTTCGACCTTTTCAGGTAGGGGTGTGGTACCTTTACCTGAAATTCTATAGCCTAAAAAGGTTACCTCAGACGCGCCAAAGACACACTTCGCCGTGTTGACGACCATGCCGTACTGCTTGAGTCTTTCGAAGAGTTGACGAAGGTGCTCTTCGTGGGTCTTCTGATCCTTCGAGAAGACTAGAAAATCGTCCAGATATGCATAGGTAAAATCCAGGCCCCGCAGCATCTCATCGACAAATCGCTGAAACGTCTGTCCGGCATTACGAAGTCCGAACGTCATGAACGGAAATTCGTAAAGACCGAACGGCGTTGTGATCGCTGTCTTCGCTATGTCGTCTGGATTGACCGGGATCTGGTTGTAGGCCTTCACCAAATCAATGGTAGAGAAGACGGTGCAGCCTGATAAAGAGTGGGAAAAATCATGAATGTGTTTAATGGGGTATCTGTCGGGTATTGTCCGGGCATTCAGCATGCGGTAATCCCCACAAGGACGCCACCCATTGTCCTTCTTGGGCGCAAGATGAAGGGGTGAAGCCCATGCTGATTCGGAAGGCCGACAAGTACCATTCTGTAACATAGACTCGAATTCCGATTTAGCAATTTTCAGTTTATCAGGCGCAAGCCTACGGGGAGTGCAAGAGACCGGTGGCCCAGGTGTAGTGCGGATGTGATGGACAGTGTTGTGGTGCAGTGTACGATGTATTCCATGTGGGCGAGTGATTTCGGGAAATTTTGCTAGTATGTTGTGATAGACAGAGTTACCAGAAACCACCTTCACGGAAGAAATATTTTCGTTACTAAAGGCAAGAGAAGCCACGGTCGCGACCATAGTGTTACCGTCGATAAGGCGTTGATTTCGGACATCTACTATAATATTGTAATGTGATAAGAAATCCACCCCTATTATCGCCCTCGTTACGTCGGCTACAATAAAATGCCAAGCAAAGTCACGACGCAGCCCTAGGTTTAGTACGCAATGATAGAAACCGTACGTATTTATGATTGACCCGTTAGCGGCACACAATTCAAAATTTGTTTTCGCACGATAATCTTTTAAAAATTTGCGAGGAAATACACACAAATCACTACCTGTATCTACTAACAATTGTAATTTCGTCCGTTTGTCCGTAACAAACAAGCGACCGGTACTTGGGCAGTCGTCGGTCGCCATTATCGACTGCCTTACGCATTTCCCGTATAGTCACACGGCTTGACACATCTTTTTGCTTTATCACCGAACTTGTAGTGATACCAGCATGTCGGGAACTTCCTGTAATTCGAGTGCGATCTTGTTGACGTAGAGCGACCACGACGACTTGAAGACTGCCTGGTTCTTGACTTTGACCGCGACATACGGTCGACCTTGTCAGCTAGCGCTTCGACTTGTCGTGTTAACGCAGCAATCTCACTCGACCCACTATCGTGTTTTGTGGAAACTCCTGCTGCTTGCAAATTCGGTGATACTGCATCCAGCACTTGATCAGCTAGCTCGGCGACCTCGTCGAGTTTCATCCTAGCCTGCGACGCAATGATGGGTTGTACGCCGTTGGGTAAACGGCTGGCCCAGAGAGTTCTGAGTAAATCGTCTGGCACCTCAGAACCAGCTAATCCCCTTAACCGCCGCAGGAACTGCGATGGTTTGCGATCTCCTAATTCTTCATGATGAAGTAGTTGCTGGACCTGCTTGTCGCGGGAAGCTGACAACCTCTTTACGAGCTCCGATTTAAGCGTCTCATACTTATCTGCCGTAGCTGGCGCCTCGATAATATCTTCGACGATCTCCACGTTCTGAGGTTCTAGATGCGATACTGCATAGTAGTATTTCGTCGCCTCTGACGTAACTCCAGCTAGAACAAATTGGCTTTCCAGCGAAGCAAACCAAAGCTTCGGTTTCGACGGATAAAAAGGAGGTACTCTTACGCCTACGCGATCCAACGAAAGCGGCTCTCCGGCTCCTTTGTTCTCACTCTTTGTATGCGACATCGTGTTAAAGCGGGGTCACCAATGTAGCGATAGATCCAAAGCTTACTCAATAGAAGGTGAAGCGCAGTCAGAGTAAGAGAAGAGGGAAATGAATATAGGGTGAAATAAAAGATTTGAATCTGAAATCTGAAAATTAATATTTAAACGTAAAGCAACAAACGGGCCTAGAAATACAATAAGATTGACACTTGTCAAACTGTCATTTTTTCATTTTACTTGTCCGCCGAATTTATGGCAGGACGAAAGAGTTCCGCGTATGAGTAGTGATATAGGTTGTCCGTTTATTACTAAAATATAATTTTATTTATTATTTGATGTATTTACAATTAAAACTTTTAAAATTATTATGAAAATCCCTACAAGTTTTATACATTTTTATTTGATTTTGATGAGAGAACACAATTAAAAAATAAATAATAGAAATGTATAAAATCACGTCAATGTACCCGAACAACTGTACATGAAAAGTATCCCTTGCTCGGACTCTGCAGCAGATAGCGGTTTTCGGTCTCAGATTAACCGTCACAAACTAAAAAAAAATACACTTCGGTTTCTACGAGCGGGGTAATGTTCATTTATTTCGAGGGGAGCCCGGGGTGCCTCTCAAGAGCTGTGAAGGAGGTAACTGGGAACAACGCCAGGTAGAAAAAGATGACACAGGCTTACTTTGATTTACGTCAATCACATGCATTTGACTTTCAGATGGGCGGTTTGAGGCGGTGTAGGGCGCTGTACGATTGCTCAGCGGACAATGAGGACGAACTGTCATTCCGCGAGGGCGAGGTCATCGTCGTCATCAACGAACGCACGGAGGACGACAACTGGATGGAGGGACAAGTCGAAGGCACCGTCCGCAGGGGGATGTTCCCCGTCTCTTTCGTTCACATGCTACCGGACTAGAATGGAATGAAACAGCGATAGCAACAAGGAACGTAGGTCAGTATCCAGTGTTCAGAGAATCACTAAGCGTTAAGCGCGGTATTCGAAATAAGAATCGATCTCTGTGTGTAAGATATAAAGTATTGAGGTTTCTTTGTATCAATGAGCGTATCAGTTACGTTTGGAATAATAGATTAAAAAATTGATGTTTAGATCCATAGTAATAAAATTACAAATTGGATTCGCATGTTTGCTCTTAAACATTTCTCGTATAGTGCAAGCAGTATTTATTTACTTTGGCCTAATGTCTTGGTAATTATGAGCTTACTTGTAAGACTTCACATGTTATACACTGCGAATTGTTATTGTATAATTTGTTGTCAGTCTGTCAACATGCAGATTTACAATTGACTTTTAGCTTTCTGGTGTAAATAAACTGCAACTATGTATCAGAATATTTGATTGGCCACAATTTTCTATATTATTCTTATAACTTTATCTACGGCTTAGTACAGTCTCTATAATATTAAAAGTGTGATATAACGACCACATCATGTTATTGTTTTAGACTTAAATTTTAATACTCACACATTTTAACCATTCCTATTTTGGAAGTCAATTTTATATAGCAATGTTTCAACCATTACATGTTATAGTATCTATAGCGATACGTGGGACAAGTCTGTCGGTAGGGAAATCTATTCTTCAATGAACTAGAACCAGCAATGAAAGAAAAAAACATTGCTAAAAAATAAGTGTTTTAGCCGACTGTTTCAAGTTTTAGCAAAATGCCCTGTTGCTATTTTGCAAAGTTTTTCAAAGTGTCATCAGCAGCAAGGCTAAGAAATTATAACACCAATATGGTAAGGTCTGCCAATTTAGATATAGTCCGTCCCGTCGAGGATTTTGATTCAAATTTTAATCATACCCATGATAATATAATTTTTGCATGTTCAATCATTGTTGCGTGTCGTATACTTCGAGTCGTATAAGTAAATGTTCAATTTGGTGTCTTTAAAATTACTGAACTATAATTATTGTAAAATTATACTGATAATAATTAAGACTGTTTTGTGTCTCAATTATTATTTCTTTATATGCTATTACTCTGGGCTCTCTTCTGATAAACATATGCTTATATTATCTCTGTATAATGTAATAGTCAAACCATGGTGGACACAACCGTGGTAAAAGCCAGAGTTATGCTAATTACATTTGTTATTAAAGCTTTGTATTGATAAAAAGCATTTTTCAATTAAAATTATTAGTCCATATCAAATTCAAACAAACCGATATTCATTCATAATTTTTTTATGTATTATATAATGTAGGTTGGTAATGTAATAATATTGCTCAATTATTTTCTGAAATGATTGCTCCAATAAAAGGCGTAGATTCAAATAAATATTTTATGCTCATATAAGTAAATTTTGTTATATTATTAAATCAGAAAAAATCAAAGCTCAATAAATAAGTAACAAATAAAAGTCGAAGATCTTCGTATTACTTAATTAAAATATGCTATGTTTGATTCAAACATCTGTGGGCGACGAAATTTCCTATCGGTGGTGGGAACTAACTTATGGTTGAAAAAAGTGTATTACACTAACAATATTTGAATCAAAAGCCACTTCTCTGACCGCCATTAGTATGCTTTTAGCCCTTTGATTATATGGCCAAATACAATTGCAGTAGTAAGTACGGTGTGCTCGGGAGCTAGCTGTCGCAACTCTCCTTGATCGGTGTAGGGTAGGTGACCCAGGTATCTCCTGTGTATACTGTACAAAACAAAGTCGTTCAAAATGAGGATTCAGTTTCAATTTTAAATGTCCCATAAGTTGGTTCAGGAAATCCATTCGTTTCCCCATTATCATTGTACCTACAGTAAAAGCAATTTGCCAAAATTTAATGTGATCAGTAGTGAAAAAAATATATTAACAAACAAACAAACTATTGGACCAGTAACTGTTTGATTGTTGTAGTCTGTTCTCGTAGAAGATATTGACGTGTCTTAGATTGTTGGTGCATGCTGTATAGAAGTTACGGGGAAGACCATAGGTGTATGTCATTGTCGATTAAAATTTGCTTACAGATTTTGTGATAAGTAAGCTTATCCAGAAACAAATTAAAATAGTTCTGGTACTACAATTATGTAAGTACATATAAATCAACAAAACGATTGTAGAGGAAAGTTATGAGTTTTACCTCAATTTTAATACTAGTCAACGTTAAAGTCCACCAACTATCCAGTATGCGGTATCCTTATGACGTCAAAAAAAAATATGTAAACTTATTTAGGTACGTACCTATGGACTTTCCCAGGTTCAGATCTTTGATACCTGTTGTTACATATAAAATTTTAACAGTTCATGTGAATAGATCGATGGATATAATCAGTCAGTTGTAGATGTTAACAGTAGTTTTCGCGTTTATATAGCAAGTTGTAATAATTTTCTCTAAAATGTTATATAATGTATATAGTTGTTCAAGTCTTTTCTACACATTCCCGATGTCATAGCCAATTTTATAATAATTTAGTACCTACGGTACGGCTCGGTTTATTGGTTTTTGCAATACTATGAGATTGGGCGAACATTAATTCTTGTATATGTAAATGGTCACTAGCAACGCCGTTTGAATGCGAGCCCGCGCAGGTTATGATATACTAGAAACTTAGAACTAAGTCGCTCTGAACGCAGGCTCGCAATTCCCTACAATAATTGTGGCCGTGTTTGCGCAAGCGCAGAGGAGCGCAGCGCGTCGGGAGTCGATTTAGGCTTTACGCTCGCGTTACAATGGCTTTGGAACCGCGTTCAGTATGCCCACTCCCGCGCTGCTACTGACCCGTGTTTGGAAACGACAAAGGTCATAAGCACAATGCACTCAGAGCAACCACCATAACCGAAACTGACCTAGGTCCCCTGTCAACAGGGTCACCATTGTATGTCACGGCAGTTGTTGCTTATAATCATGGATAATGATCATAGGAGGACTTCCGGCTCCTTTCCACAAAGTTCGCCACAGGGACAAACACCAAGTTGATGATGAAGTGAAACCTTAACGTTACGAAGTTACCTACATACTCGCGTGAGTTGCCATAATATTAGTATTAGCCGAGGCAATTCCGGCGTTTTCTATCACTAAAACTCCATTGTATATTGTTGTACGTAAAAAACATGATAGATTGATCAGATTTTTATTTATAAAGATTGCATTGCAAATTGAACTCGTCTGTATTGGTAAAGTCGGGCAGTAGTATAGTTTGCTTTTTACAGGTCATTTTCTTGTAATCCATATATTAATCCAAATCATGTTTGAGTATAATAAAATGTGAATATTCAATTGCCATGTATGTCTTCTTGTAGAAAACCTGTAAATAGATACTTAGATGTAGCATACAGTGCATATGAATAGTAAATAAGTCATCTTAATTTATTATAATAATTTGAAGATATTATTTACATAATATACAAAGTATTGACAATCTTGTTTTATACTTTGCCGCAACTAATACATAGATATGATATTTATTTAATATATTGAGAAAATCTAATTGTGATGAAATATTTTAATGCCATTTTAGCCTGTCAGTATGTTACTTATTTAAAAGTTATCTAACCAAATGATGCTAATAGAGTATAAGATGTTTTATTCTATGAAGTTGTAGTTGATATAATTTTTTTTTTCTAATGTATTGTATGTGACCGGAATCTGTATGAATTTATTAATACATCACTTCGATGTCTACTTGTATTTTTATTAAATTTCTTATTCCATTATCGTTCCGTATCCTTGACTTGAAACCACCGGCGCCACTGGCTAGCACAAATGGTATGTTTAAGACCCATTACACTACCGACAAAAAATGATGTGCTACTATTGTTTATTCTAGCCTTATAATTCAATTAAAACATACGAATAAAGCCTACGTTTACTAAAATCCATCAAACAGAAAAAAATATAGAAAAAAAGCGGTATATTTTGCCCCATCTAAACTGCGATCCATCTAAAGACCGTCAATCTGCGATACGAGTCCAAAATTCGAATCCAGAGGGGCCCTTAGAAAAAAATTTAAAAAAAGTTTAGTACAGACAAAGCAAGAAAACATTTTTAATGTCGTAACGTTGACAATTTTTTACATAATTTGTGTATATATAATTTTAATATTTTTCTTTGATGAGGTTTTTTTACTTAGTCGTTGTTAATCGACTTTTGAATTTTAAGGTAACATTATTAATTATTATTTATTGTCAATTTTTTATTATATTTTAATTACTTAGTTGATTGTTTGTATTTCATGTAAAATTGTACTTAATTGTTCTTGATGTTAAATTATTAAATACTAATTGCGCTTGACTGTACAGTTTGGGCTCCTACAATAGTAATATTTTTAAAATCATGAGCGGTCTCAGTCGCTGGAAGAAAATATTTAAAATAAAAGAATTAGGCGTCTAAAACCGCGGTTTAAGTTGATAGCGGTTCCAGTTAACTGACTCCTCGCGGGTTGACATTCCTGGAGGATGGGGTACACTGTACGTGGGTGTAGAGATCCTGCCAAAGACAGATGCACTGGCCTGAAGAGATTGTCACTCTTCAACTTCGAGAAATATAGTGGCAAGTATGGAGAAGCTACTGTACGTGACACTAGGAAATGCCAAGACAGTGGGCCAAAAGAAGAAAAAGTGAGCGAGAAGATAAATATGCCTTGTCAACGTGTCAGGAGGTCTATTCACGAAGCTTGACAAAGAAAAGCAGTCCTAAGAAAGGGCGATATAAAATACATACAGCAATAACTCAACCATTATTATAAAATGAATCATTTTTAAGCGAGAACTGACTGAAACTCTATCCTGTCAAAAGGATATGAAAAATTTTGTTTGCCACAACGGAGAATAAAAAAATTGTGATGTGTCACAGTAAGTCGAAGTCAAGTCGTGAGAGTCGAACGAAACAAGTTGACACTGAAATTAGTGAGTGACAGGACAGTGATGCCAGATAAGAGGGATTCCCCAAATTTGGGAGTATATTCAGTTCTGATTCCTCAAAGGAACATTTAAAGGATGTCTTTTACGCGGGGAAATACAATGAGTATGGGAGAATTTAGGTCTTATTTAAAAAGATTAAATAACCATGTAGCTGAACGTGGCCTTTCAGTCTTTCAAGACTGTCGCCTCAGCATGAATATATACATGTATGTGTGTATTAAAAAGATTAATGAAAAAGACAATTAAGTATGAATTTTAATTAAAATATTTTTTTTTGTTGCGCTCTAACATACTATATTCTCCTGTTTTGATAGCATATTGTATTTTGATTTTAATGATATTGGGTATATTATGCTTAAAAACTATATGAAAAATAAAGATAACATGTTTTAATAATTCGTAAAATCTTATTTTATTTAATAGGTACTTAATGTATAATTATTAGTGATATTATGAATTCCATCGATTATAAACAATTAGATCGACAACACACCCGCTAAGAAAGCGTCTGTATCAAAACTCTGATCAATCTATCTTGTGAGTAAGTAGAATCTTGTCGTCTTGTCGAATGTTTACGTCGCACAATCACAAAGTGGTGTGTTAAACATAAAAATAAGGAAGATTCATAAAGCTAATCAGCTAAGTACCTTTCAGATTTGAATTATTTGCAAATATCTGTGAACGTTAGCCCTTATTTTCTATAAAAATCATTATTTTAATAAATAACTAAGCAGATTAGGTCATTTCGGACTAACTTGCACCTATTTCTTACTTACGTCTAAAAAATAGTCCTATTAAACGAGCAATATTTGTAATCTATGTGGTACCTTTTATATACCTACATTAATTTGTACTCGCATTCTTGAAAGCTGATTCCATGTGTGGAAAAATTGTTTTTTATTTTCTAATTTCATTCTTCCCTTTTTTACCTAAAATAATTTTCCCATAAGTATAAGATGGTTGCTAGGCAATGAATATTGTGTTTTTCTGATGTTATTTGGAACCACTGACAATTATCAACGACTTGCATAATTAATTAGTAGGTACTAGTTTGAAACAGGAAACAAAAAATAGAGAAATCAGTTTTCACATCGGAGTACCCCGGATCGATCACAGCAACGGATAGGTTTTTTTTTGTTTTAATATTTAGTATGGTTTTTTTAAGTCCACTGAGTACCGCTCGGTTACCCAGGTATTAGAGATTAAACAAGACAATTATTATAGATCAGATAGCGCGCTTGTTGATCCATGACAAAGGACATGAAACTACTACTAATCTTTTTTCAAAATGTAAACTGTAAGAAATGAGCAATAACTTAATTAAAAATTTATTAGGGAATAGACTTTTGTTTCGAACTGTAAATCTTGTTATTTGATCGAAAGTTTTACTCCTATCATCGGATGGCCGAAAAATTTCATCTTTTTTTATATCTCTTACGGGGAAGACAGAGTCCACAATCTCGAAAAGCCTTATGGCTCACATCCAGCTGTACAGGTTGTTGACAGTTACTGCTTTAAATAGATATTCTTATTATATATAAAATTCTTGTGTCACAATGTTCGTTTCCGTACTGCTTCGAAACGGCTTGAACGATTCTCATGAAATTTTATGAGCATATTGAGGTCTGAGAATCGGCCAACATCTATTTTTCATACCCCTTAGTTATATATGGCAAAACAACGTTTGCCGGGACAGCTAATGTAATTTAAAATCATAGTGATCTTTCTTAGAAAAAATAAAAACGAAAGCTACATAATATTATAAAATTTTTTTTTATTTAGTATTAAATATATGTAAAAAATAAAAAAAATATTTATCAATAATAAATAACATTTTCAAACAGTTGGCTTCCTCCTTAAAATTACAATTTTTTGTTACGGGAAGAATTTTGGGGGAATTCATAATTGTCATGTGACAGCACTGTTTGTGACAGGATGACGAGGATGATATGATGGCGGAATGTTGAATGATAGCGGTATTTATATGAGGTATGTTAATTGTTGTTAAATTTGTAAATAGTAATAATTATTATAATAAAAAGTAAAATAAATTTCGCAAATATTGGAATTTCATGGCACTATCAAATAAAAAGAAGTAAAATATCTAAATACATGCATATCTACCTAAATAAAGCAGCTGGCGTGTTGTTATTGTAGGGTGCGGCCGGCGTGTTTTATTACTTTTGTGATTTCACAATCACATACATGATCAATATTATTTTGTATTAGGTATTTATTTTCATACAGCAAAAGAACTATTACTGTAGGCTGAAATCTACTTAGGTATTGTAAAAATTATCTGTACTTCTCTACTTCTTGCGAAAAAATGAGTTTCCAACTTGTTTGACTACAATTTATTTGAATATATTTGAAAAACCTACTTCTGGTAAATATATTTTTGAAAATACCAATTATGCGCATCAGACCTGATAAATATATATATTTAAATTTACTGTTATAAACAGTACTTACATTCTCTGGTCAGTGCAATACCCAATATCATTACATTCCTATTTGGAAGAACTGTTGAATTTTATGAAGATAACTGCATAGAAAGAAATTCTAGCCAAGTTTAGAAAAATTACAGACAAAGCATAAAATTAAAATTTCTCATGTCGTTCTTGGCAAGATTTAACTTCCATTACTATTTAATAAATAAAAGGAGCAAATCTACCAACTAGCTGTCACCAAAAATTTATACAATAATCCCTTTTAAGCATTTTAAAGGAAATAAAGATAAACTAGAATGAAAATAGTCTGAATGGTAAATCATTTACCAAAATTTTCAAGCTCATACTGAAGAGCTAGCAACAATTTTAAGCAATGCCTCATTCAGAAAGTGGTTAAAAATACGCAATATCCTTGCAATCAAAGAGAATTTATCATAATGCAAACCTCAAAAAAATTCACAGTCCAAAAGAGGCAAGGCACTACAGGCGGTCTTGATGGACATTTTTATGAAATTGACTTATTAATTTTAGGCAAATTAAGAGGAGAAAGAGACACAAAAAAATTTTACTTAACAACAAATATAACAGGTGTTGGAGCTTTTGATGATGTAGTTATGCGGTACTGGCAGAATAATGATAAAGAGGAAACATCGACAATAATTCTTTTGCAAGCCAAGCATATAGATGATCCTAAAAAAGGTAAAGTGACCATTGAAAAATTTAAAAATCCAAAATACGATAAATTTTATTTGGGCAAATACTTCTCGGACTATTTAAGCAGTAAAGAAAAATTTAATAACATAACTGAAGATCCTGTATTTATTGGAAATTTTAAAGATTTGAATCTTAGGTACATTATTTTTACTAATGCTGTTCTAGACGATCGGTTTAATGAAAACAAAAAAATTGATGTCGCACATAGTATTTTTTCTACAAATTCCAAAGGATTCCAATTTAACCTATTTAAAAATCATGACATAGTTACAATGCTTGAAAGTATTTCTTGTCAAGAAAGTATTAAGTTGTTAGCAAAAGCTCTCGTTAGTTGTATATGTGGTAAACTTAATTATAATAATATGATGCGAATGGAATTATTTAAAACCTATCATGTCTTTTTGTCCAAAAACATTATTGACATTAATAAGGATATTAAACAAGATGGGAAAGGAAATAATTATCGTGAAGGTAAAATCAATCCGAATTTTATGAATGATGATATGGAAGATTTTTTCCAAAAAGTACTTAAAGAAGAAATTATTTATGAGTATGCCAATAACGTTATTTTTGACAATAAACCCAGTTCAGGCTTAGATGATGTGAATAATAGGGCTATTTTAGTTAATAAAGTAATTAAGTCGTTAGATTCCTTAGAAAAAGTGGGTGAAGACATTATTGAAGAATTAGGTGGAAATGTTCTTTTGTTAGAAACAAAAACTAAACAATTGAAGTTTGCTGATCCAGATATGATAGAGGATGAAAGCGCTAAATTGTTTATAGAAGAATTGAAAAGTAAAGTAAGCAACTTAACTGACTATACTCTTAGTTTGCCATGTAAACTTGTGAAGAAAAAAATTGTAAATCAAACAGAAAAAGAACCTGTAATGCTACCTGTTGGTTTTGGTAACATAAATCCTACTTTGAAAGGGCCGCAACAATTAAGTAGTAAAATTTTAAATTTATTTGAGAAATATAAATCCAAAAAAGTTATCGAGATTGATAATAGTTTCGTTGGTCGTGGGAAAGACCTCAGTAAAGAAGATATTAAAAATATAGGAAAGCTTGTTGGTAATGTGCTCGTATATGATAAGAATAAAAACATGCTAAGATTAATAAATGAAGGAAGTACTGAAGGACACACTCTGGAGTTCATCAGAAACTTAATAGACTCTTCTCAATTAAGGAATTTAGATATTTATAGTTATAGATTTGACATTAAGATTGATAATTTCCCAAAAGAGACATTAGTTATTGATAATAATGATAGAAACAATGTTAAAGAGTTCATAAGTAAGTTAGAAGTTTTTACGGGACAAGCTAACGGACAGGAATTAATTGAGATCATTAAGGACGAATTTAGGACTTTTTATAAACTAACTAAAGAAGAAGCTGCAGAGAGTTACGGTAGGATAAAGAATAAAGCAATAGAATATTGGAGAAACGGTGATTATTATTTAGAAAAAGATGATGATTTTTTTAAAAATGTTGTTAAATTTAACATAGAATTTGATTTAAGAAATCCTGTAGATTTATTTTCCGGCAGAGAAAAAGAAATTAGTGATTTACATAATAAAATACAAAGTAGTTCAAAAAAAGTAATGTCACAAATAATTTCTATCAGTGGATTGGGTGGGATAGGTAAGAGCGAATTGGCTAGAAAGTACGCTTATGCCTATAGAAATGAATATCATGGCAATGTTATATGGATTAATGCTGAATGTTATCAAACTCTTACTGAATCTTTTCTTAGGTTAGCTCAGGATAAGTTAGGAATCAATGTGAAAGGTATAAAAGAAAATCGAAAAGATATAAAATCAATTGTTAGAGATATATACGAATTTTTCTCAGAGAGAAAGAGTCTTTTTATTTTTGATGATGCTGAAAAGCGTAGAGCTCAAGATGGTGATGAAGGTATAGATATTTTTTTACCGTCATTGCCTCCCAATACCAATAAACCCTATATCATTATCACATCCCGTAATCAGAAATGGGGAAATATAGAAGTTTTAAAATTGGGTACATTTACTGAAAAAGAAGCTATGGACTTTATTAAAAAGGCGCTTAATATAGAAAATGATTTACAAAACAATGAAATTCAAATGTTAGCAGAAAAATTAGAGTGGTTTCCTTTAGCTCTCACACAGGCAATTTCATATATAAAACAAGTAGATGAAGAAATAAAAAATGTAGAGCCAAATAGAGAATTTAAAATTTTCGATTATCTAAAAGAGTATAAAGGAAAAACAAAAGAATTACTTAACTTTCCTTTCCCAGATGATAGTAATGATGAGTATAGCAGAACGACGTTTACAACTTTCCAAGTTACCATCGATAAGATAAAGAAGAAGGAATTTGGGGGAAAAGCTTTAGAAATACTAGATATCACAGCATACTGTGCACCACATGACATTCCTACTATAATATTTTTAAAACTAGTGGAAGATGATGAAAGAAAATTAGGGGCTGCTGTACAATTATTAAAGCAATATTCATTGGTAAATTTAGAAAGAGGTTTATTAAGTGTACATAGATTAGTACAAGAAGTTATAAGACTAAATCTTATGGATAAAGAGAGAGAAGAAGAAACATTAAGAAAAGCTCTTCTTTTAATAGGCAATCAAAATTCATCGGAAAGAAGTACAAGGCTGCCTCAGTGCATTTTTTACGCTTGCACAAAAGATGGAAAATTAAGCAACTGTGAAGAGCAAGCTACATATATTTGGAATTATGCCAGCAAATATAGACAATTAATTAAAGATTTTTATTGTACATATGGAGAAAAAGAAAATACACCAATAAATTTATTTGCCATAAACGGTAAAAAAGAAGCTATAGAGTCAACATTGAAAAATATAGAAAAAGACGAATTAATTAATAAATTACATGAGTATAATGCAATTGGTTATGCTCCAATACATTCAGCCGCTTTAAATGGTCACAAGGAAATAGTGAAATACCTGATAGAGGAACAACGCGTTGATGTGAATTTTACCACTCGTTCAGAAAACACGCCGGCATTGATTGCTGTCTTAGGTGGTCAGTTAGATGTTTTACAATATTTAGTAAGCAAAAGAGCGGTTGATATCAACAAAGGAGGGAAATATGGTACATTTCCTATTCTGTATGCTGCTCTATATGCTAGAAGAGATTTATTAGAATGTCTACTAAACAACAAAGCTGACATCCTTGTGAAGGATAAGCTAACAGGTAATAACATTCTTCATAATGCACTTCTTCATATCAATAAATGTGGGAATCATATATCGGATATTGAAGAGATTGTAAAGTATTGTTTGGAAAAAAATAAAGGTCTTGTTAAAGATGTTAACATTTCTGGAATGACACCATTACATTTTGCTGCAGAGTTTGGTACTGCTACTATTGTCAAAATGCTTCTCGATTACGGTGCTGAAGTTAATGTTAAGTCTCATTGTGCTGATCCTCAACGTGTTGACGTTGAAGGAACAAAACCAAAGTTCGAACAAATAAGGCATGCTGATGGTTATGATAAAGGTTACACTCCTTTGCACATCGCTGCAAAGAGAAATCACTTGGAAATTGTGCGACTTTTGCTAATGCGTCGTGCAATATATAGCGCCCTTAATGACAAAAGGAATACTCCTCATGATATGGCAGAAATAGGATCTGATGTTGAAATCTTACTAAGATCTATAAATCAATCATTTCAAGCCGTCCTGAATGGTAAAAAGGATGAGCTTGATAATTTACTACAGGGAAAAAGTTCCGATGAACTAAAATCATTCCTCTATACTTGTAATCGTAATCAAAGGACGCTCTTACAAGTTGCTATCGATAATAAGCAAAAAGATATTCAAAAAGTGCTCACAGAAAAATTAAAGCTTGTGTAAGTACACCTAGGTTTACCAGGGGTACAAAAAGTTAACCGTTAATTACCTAGGTGAACTACCTACTTTGGTGTTCCACGGGTCAGGAAGGTTTTAATGTACGTTCAATACTAAGGAGCCACGTGTATGATACGGTTACATCTTTTTCATGACTTTATTAGGCATTAGAATACGCAAGCGGTTCCGCACGCGTAAAACAAAAATTCCTGTAAATTTCCGATATTGCGGATAACCTTCTTTAAGTTATATGCGAAACTATAAGAAAACTACGTGCCAAGGTACAAAATATATATAAAAGGAAACTGATTGATTGATTTGACACACTTTACGCACATATCAAACTGCTAGGTCTAGACTTATAACGATTTGGAATTTAGCAGAATTTAACACGGGTAGAGCTACGACTAGAACTCGATTATTCGACATGATGAGATATAATTAAACAGTAAGTGATGAAAGGAAAAGATAGGGTAGATTCTTCATCATCACATATTATAGAATACATTCCCCTATTTTCTCTATCTGTATGTTTGCGAAAAGTTATAAACGGATTTTGTTTCTGTTTGAAATGTTGTAAAGTGGGTGGTTCTGAGGAAGGTTTATATTGATTTTTAAGGGTCGCTAGTATTAATAAAAAAAGATATCACCTTTGTTACTTAAATATGTATTCTTCGTATTCACGTTTCTCTTTGTTTATTAAAATCGACAAAAGAATTGCTTAAAAATTGTTGTTATAGCTGCAATGGCACAACACAAATTCTGCTTTCTTGCTTTAACGGTTTATAAGATACAGTTTGGTGACAAACAGACGGACAGACAGCGGAGGCTTAGTAATAGGGTCACGTTTTTACCTTTTAGGTACGGTAACTATAAAAAAAATGAAATTCTGAAAAACTTGGGATTTTTTAGTAAGTGTTGGTAACACAAATATGTTTGTATTTAGGGTTTCCTATATCACAGTTTGTTTTGTTTTTTATTGTCTCGATACAATATTCAGATTACTCGTAGATTTGTAGACTTTAGACCTACAGATTACAGGAATCCCTACCTATATACCCTCTTATCTATTAAATGTCGACGTGGGTGTGGAGTCAAAGTACACAAGAATAGGATAGCTTATTTATACACAAAGATAGATTATTTTAATATCTGTTGTGTTGTGTATTCAGTGTCTGTAACGCCACGACATTACACGATATCAAATATTCATAAGTTGATAGCAATATTATTTTGATTATAGTTTTCTATCATGGCTTCACGTAAAAGGGTATTTGATCTTCTGAGAACAATCAATGTTGCAACGTAAGTTTTTACCTATAGTACCTGTCTTTTATTTCTATGGAATTAAATTTAATTATAAGTTAGTGTAGTGTTTTATTTTCAACTTAATACTAAGTAATTTTATTTGAGTTGCAATTTTGTTCATGTTTTGCAAATGTTAAATAGGTATATCTTTTAAGTACAGTATTACTCTGACTTTTCTTCGGCTCCGTATGACAAGAACCTCAGTAACAGCAATGAATTTCCAGTTGTCAATGCCCAGCCCATGCACATAGGGGCAAAATTCAAGTGTCCAACTCAACACCATTGAAGGATTATGCATTTGAGGTTAGTAAAAGTTTTGAACTTTTTTGTGTTTTCCTGAAAATGCTATAAAAATCTCTTCAAAAGGCAGATGAGATTATTCTATGTGTATACAGTCAAAACAACTAATGGAACTGCTAAAATATGTGTTTAATTAATCATTTGCTAAAATATTTGCACACTGTATCTGAATGTGCTGCTATTCTATTCTATTGTAACTGATTATTATTATAGTCTAATAATAACTCAGTTGTCCTATCCCATTGTTTGGGTTATCTTCATTCATTTTATTTGAACTTGACTTTCCCAATCCAGGGTCTTGGTCAAAAAGTATACTAGGGTAGGGCTCCTCTCGAGAGTGTTGGGGATGTAATCAGATTAACATTAAGTAGTACTTTAGTTGGCTACAATCAAGATTACATAAAACAACTCCTATAAGACTTCCATGACCCTGTTAACTTGTAACTTTAATGATCCAAGCTGGGTTACAAACCTTACCTTCTTGAATCATCACTTTGCATGGTTACTCTTCATTCATCTTTCTATTAGCCAAGACCAATAAGTTTCCAATCAACTATACTCTATGACTTCCTGCAGATAAAATGTTCCACCGTGCGGTATGGGTTGGGGGTGACAAGAGAGGTTGGCTTAGATCTGGTGAACCTTGGAGCCAAAAATGTCTGCGTCATGACAGACTCAAATCTAGTCAGCCTTAGTCCAGTAAAAACAGTGTTGGATTCACTCATAAAAAATGGAATTAATTACAAAATCTATGACAAAGTGAGGGTGGAGCCTACTGATTCTAGGTATTTAAATTTTATTTCTGTAAAACTTTATTAATCCCTAAAGCTAGAGCACATGAACTTGATACTAAAACCACTATCTCCTAGTTAACCTAAAATAAAAATATACATTTATAAATCTGGTGTCAATTTTAGATTGAGTTACAGAACAATCATTATTTTATCTGGCTGTTCACTTCAAAATTTAATATATTTGCAGACAGGTTTCAAAGATGGCATTAAATACCAGCTGCCTGCCTTCAAAATAAATCTGCCATTAACTTGATTGTTAGTGATATTTTCTTTACCACCTTCAACATCTTTGCATGAAAAGATTAAAAGTATAAATATGTATTCAAGGCAAAACATAAATTTAATCTTAAAAATCTTATGGATAACCATACGTTTTTTCAGTTTCAAAGATGCTGTGAAATTTGCAAAGAAAGGAAATTTTGATAGTTTTGTGGCAGTTGGTGGGGGGTCAGTTATGGATACTTGCAAGGCTGCAAACTTGTACTACTGTGATCCTGAAGCGGATTTTTTGGACTATGTTAATGCACCAGTTGGTAAAGGAAAACAAGTAACTGTTCAGTTGAAACCTATGATTGCAAGTAAGTGCATTACATTTTATATGTTTTCATGTGATATATCAGAAAATACCATCTTTATTAGTTTTGAACTTCCAAGTTTTTTTTTTGTTTTGGTTCTTTCACATCACAATGCCAATAGTCAAAATCTTTTGTGAGTTTGAAGTAACAAAGCACTTTAAATAAAAAATGGAACCTTTCATATTTGTATTAATGTTTGTATTAATATTAGTACTTGCAATTTTAGTTCCAACAACAAGCGGGACAGGCAGTGAAACCACTGGTGCTAGTATATTTGACTTGGAAGAAATCCACGCAAAGACCGGCATCTCCCATGCGGCACTGCGCCCTATCTTGGCCATCATAGACCCTCTCCACACCCTGAGTCTGCCTGAGAAGGTTTGTCATCCACACTTACATGCATACATAAAATCACGCCTATTTTCCAGAGGGGTCAGGCAGAGACTACATCTTTCCATTGGCCACAATCCCTGCATACTTGATTCGCTTCATCCACATTTATAACTCTTCATGCAAGCTCATCGTTTTCGACCCTTCGCCTTATAAACAGAAAATAGGTAGTTTTTTAGTAGTTAGATAAAGTAGAACTCTCTGATGATGATGATGGAATTTGACAAAGAAAAGGACTTAGGCTTAGTCTAGTCTAGAAAAATAATGTTGGTAGTATAAAGACAAAAATAATTTGAATTTATGTTAAGTAATGATAAATTTAGAAACTACCAGACTGATATTGATGAAATACGACAGATGTGAAAAAAACTGAGAAACAAAAGTAAGTGTTAATTTATACAAAATGTTACAGGTATCAAACTATTCTGGATGGGACATCTTCTGTCATGCCCTGGAGAGTTTTACGGCCATTCCATATACTGAGAGGGGGCCAGCGCCGGCCAATCCAGCTTTAAGGCCGACTTACCAGGGCAGCAATCCCATATCTGATGTGTGGGCCAGGTTTTGTTTACAGGTAAATAGTTAGTATATACTTAATATACTTTAGTGCCGTGTGGTTCCCGGCACCAATACAAAAAAGAATAAGACCACTCCATCTCTTTCCCGTGGATGTCGTAAAAGGCTAAAGGGATAGGCTAACAAACTTGGGATTCATTATTAGGCGATGGGCTAACAACCTGTCACTATTTGAAACTCAATTCTATCATTAAGCCAAATAGCTGAATGTGGCCATTCAGTCTTTTCAAGACTTTTGGCTCTGTCTACCCCGTTAGGGATATAGACGTGACCATATTTATGTATGTAAATATCTTCCTTCTGGCTTTAGTCCTGGTTACATCTACGCGTCTTATTTAGTAATACGCCTTTTTGACCATGATTCTGGATTGGGTGAGTAAAGTTTTTAAACGCAGCGACTCCTATCTGACCTCCGCAAGCTTTACAGGGGAACCTAACCCAATCACGGCTACACTTCCAGTTGCCTGAATGTGCATGTTTCCTCACGATATTTTCCCTTACCTTGCATTAATTAATATTCAAACTAATGTACCTACCTAACTTTGAAAATAGTCATTGGCAAACGGCCGAGGCGGGATTTGACATTGTGCTTTTTATGCGCATCATGCATTAGGTTTAAAGATCTTTATTTGACTCACAAAGAATTAAATTCACTTACAATGAGCCTTAATCTAATACATAATAATAGTAAACAAGTAACGCATTCAAGCAGTGTTAAATTTTTAAATAAACACAGTTGTCACAACAATAATTTTAAGCTTGTTCGTAGACATGTTTTTTTAATCTTTCTGTGAACAAAGTAAACGGGATACCATACCGATTCGACCACCGACGCATACATTTAAACTTATATTAAAGATGTGTGTGTGTTTAACCCTCAGAGTCTCCAAAAGTACTTTGCCCGTGCCGTATACAAGCCCGACGATATAGAAGCCCGGTCCACTATGCACTTGGCCGCCACCATGGCGGGAGTGGGCATCGGGAATGCGGGAGTTCACCTCTGTCACGGGCTCGCGTATCCCATAGCTGGGAATGTTAAGACATTCGTGCCACAGGATTATGGGTGAGTGACATTTGAAGTATAAACTTATATAAGGGACATGTAACGCAGATTGAGTTAAGCCCATGGGGGTAATCTGTTAGTTAGCACCAAACTAAGAGACCTCTGTTATGGGATACTAATTCTACAATACTATATTTTATAATAATTACTTAAATAGATAAATATGCAAGAACCAGGCCAATCAATAAAGTGCTTTTTCAGTTGGTTCAGAGGCGATAATTTGAGAAATTGAAAGCATCCCATAACTTCTTTTTTAGAAGATCTACCACACCGATAATCCCTTTCCTGCGTCTGTGCGTAGAGGAAAAAATAGGTAATTATTTTCAGTTGTATTACCTAATTAAAATTCTACACGATCGATTTTGACTCAACTTAGAGTGTAGACTGGGTAAAAGACCATAATGTTATAAATTGAGTTATATGTATAAATAGCTCGTGAGACTTATATATACTATGTATACATATGTAGATGGACTTCAATCCTTATAAAATGCGATAAGTAAAACGAGATAAAACTGTTTATAAGAATAAGTGATAATGTGGTAAACAAGATATTGTAGTATATAAGAAGTTATATGTTAGTAAATATAGTATTGTTGACTTAGTATCACATAACACAAGACTCAAACTTACTTTGAAGTTAACTCAATCTGTGTAATTTATCCCGTGTATATTTATACATATCCCTATCCCTTGCGGGGTAGAAAGAGTCGTAGGTTAGTCGTAGTAGGCGAGTTGAGTACGTTAGTAGTTGCTAAACTCGAAGGTCATCATTACCTTATAAGGTTTGCTTAAAGAGGTGCAGAGATAGTGGCAGGTTGTTAATCAATCGCATACAAGAAGATCTATTACACCTGCAGGTCACCAGCTCCCCCTAGTTATGTTATTTTTATTCATTTATTAACGGCGAAAGAATTTTCATGATCAGTTAAGTACCTCCGAAGATTACCACATACAAAGTAAGAAACATTTTAAAAATATTAAAATATTGCAATTACATAATTATGCCATTCTTAGAATGGGATTATGTGTTCTTGTTTTGACGAGGAATTTTCCTTTGATATCGTACAATAAGTATGCAAAACTGGTTCTGGTAGAACATTTCCTTGTTGACTTCCTTTAAATACATATATTGTATACCATAAAATATGATAGATTTGCACATTCTCAATTCTTCTTTTTTTAAATATTGTTTTTTATTATTATTTTGTACTTAAACATTTTCAGAAGTGACCCAATCATACCCCACGGCCTTTCTGTAGCCGTGACCGCGCCCGCCGTGTTCCGTTTCACGGCGCCGAGCGACCCCGGCAAACACTTGGAGGCGGCGTCTCTCCTCGGGGCCGACGTCACCGGGAAAAAGCAAGCGGACGCCGGGAAAATACTGTCTGACACAATCCTAAAGTATATGGACGTCATGAAAACGGAGAATGGGCTGAGTGCACTCGGATATTCATCTGATGACATCCCTGCGTTAGTCAAAGGAGCTTTACCGCAGGTATATACACATATGTACATGTAATCACGTTTATATCCATTCCTGAAATGACTGATAGGGCACACTCAGCTGTATGGCTTAGTGATTGAATTGAGATTCAAATAGTGATAGGTTGCTAGCCCATTGCCAATAAGAATCCCAGGTTGGCCTGTTCTAAAGGCCAAGGAGTGGGTTTAACTCTGTTTCTGTTTTTTTTTTATAAGAAACTGGTTTGTTGAGTGGATAGTTCTTAGCCGTGTGGCTCCTCGAACTTTAGAAATAAGATCACTCCTTCTTTTTCTCATAGATGTGGTTAAAGGCGGTTAAGAGAATAGGTACATTCATTTAGTGCAGCTTTTACCATTCACGACCCAATATGAGTTTGGCTATCCTGTAAAGATTTAGGAGATTGGACGAAGGTGAACCACGGACATCTCCAGATAATTTAGAATGTTACCTGGACTTACGACAGGAGGAAGAAGACTTACCAGTATCTAAATGTATTTTATTTATATAAGTGATTTTTCATACGCTATGCAATGTTAGATTAAATTTAATTATTATTTTCTCAGCAACGCCTGCTGCAGATCTCGCCATTGCCTCAATCTGAAGAAGATTTATCTAAAATACTGGAAGAGTCAATCAAAATTTTCTAATTGTTTTGCAATAAGTTTTACATTTAAGTTTTAAATATGTTTTTATATTTTTCTAATAATTTAATACAAATGTTTTTATGTTTAAGAATTACCAAGTTGTCAGATTCCTTGACCGTAACCAGTTAATATTATTAGATTTGTTCAAACATGCTTAAGGAATCTGTTAAGGTCACAGCGCATATACAAACTCTGAAACATTGTCGTCGTATTCACTTTAGCCTCGCGTTCCACTTGACGACAAGCACACAACAAACCGAATCAGCAGCTCCGATATGACGGTTATTTGGCGCGACGAAATCCCTTGTAGGGATAAATCCGCCGTTCGTAAAGTTTACAAAGGAATTACTTGGCGTGCCACGCCGACCGGAGATTACTACTGGCTGCAAGGGTGGACGAAGAATCCACCGGAGTACGCACCGGACCGAATTGTAATGCGGTTTACGAGGGGTCCATATTGATCCTCATAAATTTTAATAGCATTACATATTTGAAGATTGCATAAAGTGTTTTGGCATAATCATCGTTTCTCATAATGTTTTACATGTGGAACGATGGTTAGGTCAAAAGAAATTTGCAGGTTTGTAATTATGCTAATTAGACACGTAATTGTGTCACAATAAGTGTGCATTGTAACAGAGAATTTCATGCATGGAATATAGAGGCTCGGGTTGATATGGTGTCGATTTTGATACCAGAGTTTATGTATCTGCTGCCTTAGGTTAAGCGTATTAGTAAATGTAATTAAATGTTCAGATTCTCTAAAAGAGAGATGGACTCAAAAATGTTAAAAGTACGTAATAGATGTAAAACATATACACGGTATATCATGGTGCCATGCTATTTTTATTAGTTAAGAGTTAAGCATGATAAACTTTAAGAGCAATTGTTTTATAGGGGAATAATATAATTGTAATCTATTATATTTTTAAACAGAGATTGTTATTAATTAAAAATTATTATAGAAAAAGTATTGTTTTACTCTGGCCCTTTAGGATTTTATCTGTAGCTAAAATTATTGGTTGAATGAAACCCAAAGGTAGTGTTTAATTTTTAATAATTTTAAGTACATAAAATACCCTATCAACTAATTTGTATAATATATAATATGTATATCTTAAATTAATTTGTTGTAATTTGACTTTTGTTACTTTTAATAATAAAGCGCTAGATGCAAACATCGGTCGACGTGTTGTTCGAGAAGAGATGATGAAGGCACTGTACTGCAGCAGGTTGTTAACAGTCTCCTTTTAAAGTAAGCAACTTAGAAGGAGACTCCAATAACTCTTGTGTTATTAATTTTGTTTTGTATTGTTCTATGACTAGCGCTCGTTTCAATCACCTTACTGCTTATGTAAAAGTTAAGGCAGTTGTTAGTTGAGTGTAAATTCTAACTTACAATACTGTCAGTGGTGGTTCACACCGCTTCGGGTACGATATTGCTGTGGTGGAAAGGACTGCTTTCGTACGACATGTTGGCCGCATTGACGGTGACGCTGTGCAGCGGTTGGTAGCGATTCAGTTTAGGGGTCGCGGGGCCTGTCAGGTCCTCGGACAACTGCTGGTATACCAAGCCGCAGTCCTTCTTCGTGCGGTTAGGGTTACTCATGGCGGCTATTATGGCACTGTTGTATCTTATCTGTTGGTTTCTCCTACTGCAGACTACCATGACCACCTTGGCAATCACGATCAGCAGTAAGAGAGCTCCGAGGATGGAGATCAGCAGCGGCCACAGGTAGTCGTAGCTGCCGTGCACCTCCAGGTCGTACACGGACGCCTTCATGTATACTTCAGGCTCCATATCGTCGTACAGACTGTCATTTTCTAACAGTTTCACGCCGATCTGAATTTTTTCCTTTTCTACTTTTGATATAACTTTAGGAACAACGGGTTTGATGGTGGATTTCTCGATCAATTTAATTTTAAGATCGACATCGTCATCAGCATCGTCGTCGTCGTCGTATTCTTCTTCGCCGTCAGCATCTTCATCTTCATCGTCGTCGTCATCATCATCATCTGCCTCATCATCAGCGTCATTATCGTTCATGTCATCTTCATCTTTTATGTCGTCAAGTTTCCAGTCTTTTCTTGGAATAATTTTGTTGTCGTTTACCTCATCAATTGCATTTGAAGCGTCACCCAAAGCGTTTCTCAAGTCAAAGTCGCCTTCGGCATTCTTGTCAATTCTTTCCCATATTTCTTCGTCCGATACTTCTGGCAATGGTTCGACAGGGTGTAAGAAATTAACATTTCCACATACTTTCTTTGTAAGGGATTCCCAACTGTATGTTGTAGAATCATCTTTGCTATCTCTTGCCAAATTGGCGATACTTGCTGTGTCTGAGTTCAGTGAAACATTATTCTTATTCAACCAAATCATGAAATTTTCAAACTCGTGACTGCACGTCAAGGGATTGAATCTGACATCAAAAGTGCGCAGTTGGTTGAATGTAGCGATTTCTTTGTCTTTGATTTCAGTAATTCGGTTGCGAGATACATTCAAGAATTTTAAATGATTCAGTAAAGTTTTAGGCAAGCTTTTTTGCTCTTTCCACAGTGACGTTAATTCGCCATTGCTGATGTCCAGTAAAGTCAATACTGGTGTAAAGCTGAATGTTTCAACTGAAAGAACTTTCAGTGGATTGCCTTGGAGATACAGTTTACTTAGAATAACATTATTTACAAACACCTTGTCGTTCAGTTCGGTTAACATATTGTATGAAAGATCTACTTTTATCAGTTTAGGGCAGGCTGAAAACACTTTATTGCTTAGCGTTTTAATTCTATTTCCAGACAAATTAACAGTTGTCAAGGCTGTGAATGTTTTAAGCGAATTGTCGAAGATTTCTTCAAGGCCGCAGTTAGAGGCATCAAAAGAGTAAATGTTAAATACTTCAGCCGAGCTGTTGAAACCTTCCTCTGGCAAATGTTTTAATTCGGGGTTGTTCGAAATTTTGAAAACGTCTAATTCGATGTTTTCTTTTATTAGAACGTTAGATATGAAATTCAGATTGTTGTAAGAAAGGTCCAGGTAATTAAGATCTTTCAGTTTATGGAAGGCTTGGTTGTGGATTTTTTCAATATTGTTTCCGCTAAGATTAAGATTAGCCAAATAAGTCACACCGTTAAAACTTGATGGTCCAACGAATCTGATTTTAGTTGTGGCTGCAGTAAGTGTTAACAGAGAAGACATATTCAATCCATATACTGAATCTATAGGGTTTCTGTCTATGTGAAGAGTCGCCAATTCTGTATTTTCAGCAAAAATATCACTTGGAAGTGTTTTTATCTTGTTGTCACTGAGGTCTAGTTCTTCTAGATCCAAAAGGCTCTTGAAAATATCAGGATGTAAACCAACTATTTCGTTTCTTGATAAGTCTAAATACATCAAACTGGGTAATTGGCTGAAGGTGTTGGTACCAAGATATTGCAAATTGCAATTAGATAGACTAAGCTCTTGAACAGAGGAGGCGTTCAAGAAAATATCTTTACTGCCGGCTGTGGGAAGTTTCAATGGATTTTCAGAAAGAGTAACGATGAGTAGTTTGTTGTTTTCTATGAACGTTTCAGGGTGTATCCCTTTCAGTTGGTTGTTTGTTAGAGTCAAAGAGTACAAATCTTTCAGTCCATGGAATGCAGTGGGATCAATATAGTCGATAGGACTATTCACAATCTTGATTGTTGAGACCTTGGTGAGACCAAGAGTGACAAATATATTTTCAGTGAGCTGAATAGGGAACTCCGGATCAGAATTTTCGACTAACAGATCTGTGATATCGGCGCCGAATTTCTGGGTCCCTATTTCTAGACGATTGCATTTAGCCATTCTGTATCCTTGGGATAGAGTGCAACTGCAGTCTCTTGGACAGGGCGTGTCTTCGTTGAAGAGAACCTCCTGATCAGCGTCATAATCACCATACTGGTCGAGAAAATCATCCGTTTCGTTTACTTTCTTTGTAGCGGCCTTCGTAGTAGATCCGAATGCAAATGTGCATACTGCCAAAAGCAGTATTATCTCCCGGGACCTCGCCCCCATGACGTAGTGAACTCTGAAATTAAAAATAGAAAATTATTTATTGACAACGATTTGACAAAGAGCTCAATTAACGGTACAATATCGAAATTTCGAGGTCAATCTGAAAACAATGGAAAAATATTTTGTGGATTGCGTTGTATGAACTCGGAAAATCACAATGGGCAATAACAAAACATGTTGCACCCAATCGATATTGCAAGAACAATCACGTGTTTACCGTTAGAAATTTTATTGGTAAATAGCATCTGATAGACTTGAAAATGTGCCCTATATGACGGGGATGAGGAACTTGTCTTGAAAATATTTTTTAACTGTTAGGAATCTAATCTTCCTGTTCATGTTTTTAACATGATAATTGTTTATCAACAACTAGTCTACTAAATATGATTTTTTTGTCGACATGTCGGACATTTTTGTTGAATTAGTTTTTACAAAGGGTACAAATACTTGCTGAACGGAAGACCATTTTAAGGTTAATCTAATTATAATCATACAATTATAAGAATTATAGAAAGAGAAATTTAAACAGTAGTCTACAATACACGGCTATCGGCTAGTTTACAATTGTTATAAAAATTATTTAGTCATTTGTAAATTCTTCATAAAAGTAAACGCTCAAAAGAAAATTTTCACTCCTGTAACTTTAGAGAACTTTATTGATGATGATAAAGACACTGTTGGATTCACATACCTACATAACAATTTCATAATATTTTTGAAGGTAGACAGCCGCATCATCGCCGTCTTGTCAAATAGATTATAAATCTTATCAGTGTTTTTTTACTAAAAATTCGAGCAAAACAAATGATGCACTTATTAGATAATACTTTAGGGATGATAGCATTAAAAGCCACGGTGATTAAAGTGGTGGTTTGCCGAAAGAATAATGGTGTTGCAGAAAAGGCATGTCAACAGAATACTCGCGGTAGAAATGAGAGAAATGTAAATCTGTGTAAAAGGTTGGGTCAAGTGTATTGTTTAATGATGAACGAAAGGAGGCTGGCAAATATAACAAGAAGAGAATGAATGGAAACCTAAGATAAGGAAGGCCTAGCCGAACGTACTCTGATCAAATCGCAAACGTCCTGAAACGCGAATGGACAGGTTTTGAGTACTTGAAGCTTGAAGTTTGCATGAAGGAAGTTATAAATTTCGATGAAGTGATCGTGCAAAGATGCAAAATTATGTAGATATAAATCAGAAACATTGCTGAAGCTATTTTCTAAACTAGTTGGTTGACCAGTCAAGGAAAAGCTCGCAGATATGGGTAGGTGGCCCATAATCTAAAACCTACATTACCTTGTCAAAAACAGGGTTCGTGACTATGACAAAGGTGATATACTCATAACGAAGTAATTACAGATGATAAGATTAGATAAACATACCAATACTATAGCAGACTCTCGTAATAGTCTAGGTATACATATAAGTAGGTAGTTGGATGCAGGCCGTGGTACCTGCAGGTCAGGTTTTAACTTTATGGTAGGAGTCAAATTCACTCAGAACCAAGTGAACCGATACGTTACTACTAGATTTATGTAACATACCGCCTATCAGTGTTTATAATTGGGGTGGCTACAGCTTTTGTTATATAGGGCGTAGTGCGCAAAACCTGAAAATAGTTTTTTTAAACGGTCAATCTGAACAACTTTCAGTCTTTCATTAAGGAACCTACACTTTGAAATCGCAAATACTTAGTCACGGTTATAGCGGCACCAAGATTGTCACCATTAGGTATTATTTACTTCCTCGTATGACGAAGTTTGACTACATACATATATCTAGCTGCTTTATAATTGTAATGTTATTACAATATATTATTGGCAAAGTGGCTTATAGAGATACCAGTATGACAGAAGTATCTTTTTCCCTGATGCATATATGTATATGGCGTGGGTAGGTAGGTACATAGATATAAATATATAAAGAGCAGAAAGTAGGTGTAGTTGACTTTATGAAATGACAAACATGATCACCAATCCAATATTTATTTTTCTATGACTATACATTCATACAGACAAGCTACAACCATATAAACTCATGGGTTAGTTCAAGCTTAGTCTTAGTTGGCATCGTCCTTAACTAAGATTTCATTCTGTAAATAATTCCATCGTGGAACGCGTGCGAAAATGCACGTTATACTGGAACGGTCGATATTTTTACGATTTTTTTTTATTATTGAACTATATTTTATTTTCACCGTGACCCGAGTAACAAATTAAAGTTTATAGTCATAATATTTTCCGTTGATGAAAATGATAAGTTGTTAATAAATTTTAATTAGTATTAAAGTATCTAGTTAAAAAAGTTCTTTTGATTTCTAAACATAAGTATTTAGTAATAGGTAGGTAAGTATATTAACATTCAAAATACGAAAATAAAACGTTGCATGTTCTGCAATGTAAAACAGCCATTTCGTCTTAAATTAATAAATAATTGAGTGCAACTACATTTTGGTTGATAATAAAACATAATGCCTATTATTAATAAACTATTCTTTAATAAAATTGATAAATGCTTCTGCTTATGATATGCAGATGATGATTGTTTTTTACTTTTTCACAAAATCAAAATCTACAAGGTGGTTTTTGATGAAATTTGGTATACGGGTAGAATACAATTTGAAATAATATAATAAGTATTTTTTATACCGAAATTCCTTAGCAAAGACTCAGTGCGCAAAATATAGTGGGTAAAACGATGGGCAGACTATAATTGACACAATTATGCTCAACTATGTTTAGAAGTTTAAACTAAGTAAAATAAATTCATAAAAATGGAAATTACCAAAGACCTCGTTCAGCTTCCTAAGTCACTCCTTTCCTGGTTGGAAACCTGAAACGAAGAAAATTACAAATTATTTTTTAAATTAGGCATTCATTATTAATTTATTACCTGTACCTATATCTTTAGTGAGTAGTACTTATTTATGTGTTAATAAATAGGTATAGATAATAGGGAAATAATATGATTTTCTTATCTGATGTTGAATTTTGTTCGAGGAAATCATATACTCTCTCGAGGAAATAGTATTATTACTTATAAGTTACATTTATTCTTCGAATGGTAGGTATGTGCTAGTTGATCAGAATAAGAACAAATACTCGTATGATAATAATGAGCAATTATAACATGTTCATCGAAACATAGTACCGTTCATTTTCAGTTCTAGATTTCAGAATTTAGGTCTTCCTAAATTTTTGCACCTACTTGTAGGTTATGCGAAAAATGCTAATTATGAATGATGAATGAAGTGATAATAAGGGTGATGCCTACTTCATTAAAGAAGAGTAATGACGAGGAAGTAACGGTAATTCTATCAAAGAACCCTAGATCGATTGAACAGAAATGTTCAATGGAACATATTGCACGGGTCAATAGCCAATTGACAAACGTTTCTAGTTTCTCGATCTTATCGACATAAATAATCGATATCGATGATATGGAACATGATTGCAGATTGTATTGATATTCCTCGTTTTCCCGCTTAGGTATTGGTTTTGTAGTCACATCTTATAGCATTTGTTTTGTTCTATTTTAAACCTTAATCGATGCTGTAGTGTTTAGCTTAGTTTTGAACATTACTTAGTTATGAACAGTACTTTGAGTGCTTAGCGATACTTTTTTGGCGCGGGAAAACATCTTGAGTAAATCTGCAAATTCAGGGAACTGAATGTGAACCCATGATCCAATATGGGCCAGGCTCCCCTGCAAACCCAATCCAGCATTTTATGGTCGTAAAGGCGTACCCCGGGCTCCTCTACAGAAAGGAGAGGATGTAATCAGGACTAACACCAGTAGAAGAGATATATACTAAAATTTATTTTTTTGTCTCGGAAATACTTTTTTGCGCTCTTATTTATTGAAATATATCTGCAAAATAAGTCATATCAACCTACATTATTATAAGAAATTCCTACAAAAATATTTTCTCTCGTCTATGGTGTGTATTTAGTTTGTTCCCTCACCCTCCTAAAGTCGAGAGTAATCTCAACAAACATTGATATATGTATAAGTATTTATATGAAAAGAGGGACAGATGTCATGCATTTAAGAGGATAGAAAGAGACATGTATATTTTGCAATAAGCTGTTAGGAGTGTTAGGGGAACTTTTAGTTTGACTCTTGGATGTTGTTTTACACAGAATGATATTTTTTCTAAAATTGCTTATAGTAAGATGATAGCTGATGATTGATAAGCTGTTTTAATACTTATCGCTTGTAATTAACTATTAAGACCAGCTTGTTTTTAATTAAAAGCAAGCTGGTTTTAACAGTTAATAAATCTATCTAATTTTTGTAACTTTATTCACATAATGCAGTATTAATAACCATTTTTTACTTATACTTAAGTCTTATGTCGAATATAGGTAATTTCTGAAGAACGTAGATTACTGTGTAAAGTTGTGAACTAGAGTCGAAAAGTTATTTAAAAAACTAATGTAAACTTCGCATTAATAATATCTGTCTACTCACAAAAAAAATCAGTACCGTGACTAGATTACGCTTTCTATGCAAACAATACAGTCTGTATTTATAGTCAGACATACAATGTGCTATAAAATCACGACACAGAAACCCAAAAGCGGCAGGAAGCAAAGCCGTGAGTCATTCATAGTCATTACAGTACCTACATTTTTGCCTAGGCTAGACGGTCATAGTACACTATATTACTTATTAATGTGTCGTTGCTATATATTATATATGCCTTTAAGGTAGCAAACATACCTAATTTAAACTTAGAATTTCCTCCTTCCTGTTCAACTTCACCTGTATTTCGATATTTTGTTTTAAACATCTTATTCTTTGTATTACATTCAAGTCAAGAAGAACGCATTTATTATTTACCAAACACTTTAATTTTGCTAATACTACTCTTAAGCAATACATAAATTGATGTTATCATCACCATGGTAACAAACACATCACATGGAGCATGTCCAATCAATCAAACAAACATCGCTTTATTTTACACATAATAAACGAAGTTTCTTATGTATGTCACGTCTTTTTCAATTTAAAAACATCGGTTTAGGTTTCTTGCAGTTGTATCGCAAATTAATCGACCTATAACGTTAGTTGCCTACTGATGCCACAAGATGTCGCTAGCGATTAGTAAAAACCTTAGGTAAAAACTAGTTTCAATCAGTATAGCCAGAAGTCAGGCCTTGAATACACAAAACGTCGTATTTATTCCGAGGTCTGAATACTAACTAATGCAATAATAAATATATGCGGTAAAAAGGAAAAGTATTTAAGGCTTGTTTTTTAAAAAGAACTTGAAAGAACAAATGATTTCATACTAAATGAGTAAAACTATCTACGTATTGCAATTTCATCTGTTCACTTCAAAGCTTGAGGGAGTATGTATGCGTCACGTCTTTATCCCCTTACGAGGTAGACAGAGTCTCAAAGGACATGTCCATGTGGATGGGTAATAAAGGAATTGAGATTTATGCAGTGACATTTGAAGGCATAAAATATTGTGAAAAGCTACCTACCTACTTGCTAGTGATTGTATCTACAAACAATCTAGAAATTGCAATATCACAATAAATCAATATGTGACATTCAAACAAGTCTCCTGATACGGGCGAAGGATAGATATATAGATAAAAGTTCAAACAATAGGATAACAAAATACATAGATAAGATACAATCGAGAGTGAAATTTCTCTCTCAGATTTATTACATATTTATTATTCTCGGTAAACTAATTCAAGTGTAGGTAAGTAAATGTGGGTATTTAATTCTACATATTTCACTGTTTTACATATGAGACAAGAAGGCATTGTTATACGTAGCATTTAACAATACCTAATAAAAATATAATATATCTATAACACAAACTAAATCTTTTGTCTTGTTAATATAATTATTTACCTCACATCTTTATTCCTTGCGGGGCAGACAGATCCAACAGTATGGCTCTAGGATGGAATGGAGATGCAAATATTGACAGGTTGCCAGCCCATCGCCTACAGAGGAATCCCAAGTTTATAAGCCCTATGCCTTAGTCGCCTTTTACGACATCCATGGGTAAGATTCTATTCTACTGGTTCTATTCTAAACTGTCAGAAACCACACGGTACCACACTGTATCAAATACCTTTGGTTCATAAGAATGAAAAAAAAATTGTTTGATGTGAAATTGAAGGACAAGAAGTGTACCTGCTCTCTGGTTGAATAAAAGACTCACAATGAAAAGATCAAGGCCATTCCGAAGTCCAACAAATACTTGACAAATAAACACAATCTAATTGTATACGTTCACAATTAAAGTATTGTTGAATTTGGTTATTGTCGAGTACTTCGTAAAATGAAAGAGGGTGATTTTTTGTGGAACACGGAGGCTATGTGGAACGAATAGCAATGATTTAGGAAGTAACATAACTTTTCAGAATAATTTGAAAGTAACTTTTATAATTTCAGAGCAATCGCTTTACAAGTAGAAATCGGTACATGATAACTGTTATTACACACTAGCTGTGCCCGCGACTACGTCTGCGTGGAATAGTTATTTTGGGCATCATTAAAGCCCTCAAGGATGAATAATTTTCCCCGATTTTTTTCACAATCTCCATTATTTCTTCGCTCCTAATAGTTGCAGCGTAATGTTTTATAGCCTAAAACCTTCCTCGATAAATGGACTATTCAACACAAAAAGAATTTTTCAATTCGAACCAGTAGTTCCTGAGATTAGCGCGTTCAAACAAATAAACAAACTCTTCATAATATTGGTATAAACGCTTTATAATATTGGTATAGATGATTTCTGCAAATTTCTGCTGGATTTTTGGATAATTTTATAAAAATTTTATATTTGTAAAGTTACGATGGTTTTTGTTAATGTTTTGCCTTTGGTTTGGTGTAGTTTCCGGCACTAATACAAAAAAGATTAGGGCCACCGCATCTCTTTCCAATGCACGTCGAAAAAGGCGACTAAGGGATTGGCTTATAACCTTGAGATTCTTGTTTTAGGCGATGGGCTAGCAACTCGTCACTATTTGAATTCCAATTCTATCATTAAGCCAAACAGCTGAACGTGGCCTATAAGTCTTTTCAAGACTGATGGCTCTGCCTTCCCCGCAAGAAATACGTGACTATATGTAAGTATGTATGTAGGTATTAGGATATTATCAATATAGGAGTCACTTTGCTTTCCATATGCTTCTTGCCATTCCTGCAATTAGTTAAAATGTCCTTTGGACCATTTGCATATCCAGTGTCATCTTTATTCATGGCATCAGTTCTAATTATATCACCATCTATACCAGTGTTTCAGATATGGCCATATATTTTTTGCGCGGTCCGAAACAGTCGCGTTGTTTTTCGTGGATATCAAATTACGCCGGCGACCACCTGGCCAGAGACGCAAAATATTCAATATACCTAGAAGAATAACTCGCATGAATATTTTCTTATTAAAAGACTGAATGTTCTCGAAAAACTAAAAAAGCCATGAATTTCGATTTTTTTTAAATTTAGAAAATTCTATTCTATGTTGTTTTTTTATATACCTACCTAGTAACTATAAAAGTCTAATATTTAGTTTACTCCAACTAATAAAATTTATTCCAATTAGTGTTGGTAAACAAAGAAGTCCTATTATAATAAAGCAGAAGATAGTATAGCCCTTTCTCATAGCGAATTATATTTAGGTTCCAAACACAAACTTTCAACTGGACACAATTTTCGCTTTTTATTAGACTCCAACGTAACTCTTTAGTTTTTGTTGATTAGAATTATATTATACGCGACAAGTAACGTAACGTTATGTTAAGGAACAACTTTAAGCGTACCTTCGATGGAAAGTATTTTTTTAGATATACATAATCACTTCTATACTCCTTGCGAGGTAGACAGAGTTCAAAGTCAAAGTCCACGTTCAGATGTTCGGCTTGATATGTTGTTGACGCTGATGTAAGTAAGTGGCTTCGTTAACCGTGCCATCTGCTGGATAAATAACCGAAAATTATCTTGAACACATACTGTAGATTACTGAAGTTTACTTTAGCAGTTTAGCTACTGCATGACCTACTTTGTAGGCCTTGTGCTTAATTTAAGAATTGCAAGATGTTTAGCATGAAAATGAATGCAACAGGTGGTTATATTGAAAAAGGTAACATCTGTATTGGAATGGAACCCGTTCGGCCAGCATATGCGGAGACAGAGACGTGCCATGGCCCACGTAAATACCAGGTGTTATGAGAAAAGATGAACGAGTCACGTTCAGTCTTTTAATTTTATAATAAGAAAGCGTGATCATTCATTAATTTATGTTATACATAGAGACTCTGTAGATAAACGTTTGTTACAAAATTTATCGTATATGATACAAAATAAGGTTCTGAATGATGTGGACACATTGGCGAAGAGTTGAATTGATTAGTGTTCGAGGTTCAAGGTTTTGGTAAACATTGTACCATTAGGTACTACGGCCTACAAAGCACGCGATAAACTTCGGGTTAAATATAGGTAAGCTAATGACGGAAACCATTAAAATAGTTAAAAATATTAAAATCCAGTGATCGACCTAATTGATGATGTTTAAAATTATTTTAATTTACTAAATGACTCATTATTATATTAAAAAAAAACAGTTACCTATACTGAAGTTGGGAGGTATCACGTTGCGTCTAATATTATTGGGTATCGCATTCGTAATATTAGCTCAATTGAGTCGTAACCTTGTAGTCTGACCTCAAGTTTCAGTGCACATATAATTATTTACAGAATTAGTAGCATAACCTGGCTAGACGTCGAATTGCTACTACTCAATTACTGAATGGCATCCATAGAAATCTGAACGAACGATTCCTATGATGAGAATGTAAGTTACATTATATTAATCTCACTTCTTTTAATACATTTCGTTGCTCTTTCTTATAACTTCTTTTGACAGACAGACAAAACTTGTTTTTGCATTCGAAACCCAGCTTTGCTTTGTACTAATTTTAAGCTGCTTTCCAGGCAGGCATGCTTTGTTTGCCGAACATGGCGGCTGCGGTATTGAGGTCGCCTGCTATTCAATCCCTTTTATTATTTCCTGTGCAGTCGAATCGAATTATAGCAATTAAAGGTTTGGTTTAATAAAGTACTCTGTTACGTGGTTGATTTAGACTTAATGCAAGTTGCCTACATTGCTAAGGATTAATAACGAAGAGAAAGTTTTTACAAACATGCCTGCCTGAAGAATCTCAAATCTAACAATTACACATAACAAGGTATTTTACCTCATCAGTAACTTGATTTCAAAATTAAATAAACTAAAGATAATATTACAGATGACGTAGTTATGATAATGAATCTTAGACATGATTTAAGTATCAACGATAAAATTGGTAGAAAAACGGTACCTAAGTATCGATAATTTAACGTCAAGTTAATAAAATTTGCCTCTACCTCCGGGAAATAGGGATTTTGTGCATATATGTCGAAAATTCAATTTTATCAAATAGTATTTTTGCAACTCCTCGTTAAAAGTTTAAGTCAGTTCATAGGTGTGTTCTTAACTGTTTATACACGTCTTGAGTTTTCCCAATACTTAAGAGACGAAACCGATCAGACTACGTTTTATCTTTTCCCACAAATCGTTATTTTACGATACCAGCAAGCCGCGGCGCTGGCATTGTGTCTAATGCCTGTAAATGCCATGACACCATAAATCGTGTCCCATGAAGCAACATTGTTACGTTCCGATACTATTAAAGCGTCTATAGTCCTACGGACATCACACGACCTATTTCATATAGGTCGGATAGCACAACTTTCTTTATAGTGAAACAACTAAGAAGTGTTAAGATTTCCTCGATCTAAGCATATATTGCGTGAATAATTGCGATAAGAACTATAATTACGGAGAGAAGAAATTTATCTGAAATATTTGTACCATATCGATATCTGAAATGCCGTACCTTTACTAGTAGTAGTAGTTCACGCTTCTTTCCTAAAAGGGATTGCAAGACTGAGTCCTAACTATTCTATTTGCCACGATCCCTGCATTCTTCTTTGATTTAATTAATCCCTACCAAGGATTTTGATAATTCATATGAATGCGAATCCGGCTACGAAATGCGTAAATCATAAAATAGACTGGGTCATCTCCTGATTCGAAAATTGCCCTTTCTATTTTATGATTTATAGTAACCTATAACTAACGTAGGTAAACAAATAATAAGACTAGTAATTTAGAGAACATCAAACAGATTACGTTATAGGTGCGTAAAGAAACAATTTTGGTGTTTTATAAGCTAAAATGTGGGTGTGAAACCATGTGTCAGAATCTTGTAGATTAACTGCGGACTGCGGGAACAGAAATGTTTGCATGTCTTGGTTGATCGAACTGCTGCGAAAAGTTCACTCAGATAGATTTGTGTTCCTTGGGGCACTACGTAGATTGACATAATTCTGAATATTTGCAAGTAAGCGCTTTGTATTATATTATTCTATGAATGGATAGTTTTTTGTTATTGAACTTAAATAGATTTTAAGTAAGTATTGTACTTTCCGCCACGGGTCACCGCTTGACACGTATACCGCAAATATATATTTTTTTTCAGAGTTAATTAAGTATGTCAATGAATTTGACTATAACATCGATGCAGTCATCATAAGCTATGCGTTGTCCTTATTTTATGCGTATACGTATGCTATAATCGTATAATTGTAAAGTTGAACGGCAGGTATGCGCGATGTCAGACGAGGTGTGAAGGATGCCTACTGATTAGACGAAAGATGACGCGTTCATCCGTGTTTAGTGCGAGTACAATGAAGTAACCAAGCCTTGTGGGAGGTCCTAAATCTTATGCAAGCATTACACGTCAAATGAATGTCTAAATAAGTAAATTCCAATGGGCTAAGAGTCTGGAACTAAATCAAGTAACAGCTATAATGACAGATTGTTGTCCATCGCCCAAAAGAATAATCCCAAGAAAACAACGACGGCCGCTGTGGCGCAGCGATAGTGCAATTGTCTGTGTAACTGACACCGTAGATCTCGGGTTCGAATCCCGGCCAGGGCATGATGAGAAACGAACTTTCTCTGATTGACCCGGGTCTTGGATGTTTATCTTTATATGTTTTATTATAAAATATAGTACCTTTGAGTTAGTATGTCGTAAAAAAAGTCTCAAACTTACTTCGTGGCTGAATCAATCTGTGTAATCTGACCCGTATATATGTATTTATTTCTTAAAGAAGCCTTTCCCTTGATTGTATCACAATCTACACAAACTTGAACATGATTCAAGTAAGGAAAATGCAACTGACACAAACTTAATTTTTTTCCTCGCTACCAAACCAGCATAGGTGTTGTTTATTTTAGATGATATTGGTTTTAGTTTTAGCTTCGTCAGTTATGTACTTAGATATATTCTCAAAAAAAAAAACCATTTCTAAAGAAAGTTCACTACTTTTGATAGATAAAATTGATATAAAATTTATTTTCAATTGCATTTTGACTTTGGTCTTTACAAAAACTTCCCGAGAAAGCTAATAGTCAACTAAAACAATACGTAAATAAATTTTGTGACGATTAATGTGTTAAATTGGCTATTGCCCAAAATATTTCTGAATTCAAACAACGTGTTGATGTTATGTCTGTCTATTTACATATATTTTGCTTTGTATTCTGCAATTCCATAAAATTTCCTCTTTTCTCTTAAGAATTTAACATGCAGGTACCATTTTCTACTTTCGCTTATAGTTCCTTCAATAACAATGAGTCAGAGTTTTTGATAACCGATATGATGTTTTAAGTAATCAGTAGATAAGGACGTGTATTATCAGTACATATTTGGGTGCAGAATATTGGGGGACGCCTTGATGATATGTTGATGGTATGTATACCATACCAATTGAAATCGGTTTCATGGTTTCGATTCGATTCATTGAGAAGCTAAGCAATTAAAACAATTGAAGGTCAGAATGATTAAACATGTAGTGCATGAAGTCAGGATGGTAGCGACCAAGCCGGTTATAAATCAAAAGGCGCCAAAATCTATTAATGACTAGTTTTTAGATCGCTGTGCATGGTCAGAATATTATTAGCGTTTTGAATCGTAATTGTTACATAAAAATTTGACATATAAGATATTTATTTTTATGTCAACTATAGGACTACTCAATACAAATTACCAAAAGCACAAAATATCAAAAACAGTAAAAGGATTTGGGACTTGCTATCTTTTGCTTTATATTTTTGAAACCGCCATTTAAGACATACCTACTCGTATGTGTTATAACAATTCAAGACTCCGAGTCATCTTAGCTTCGCTTCTATTCGTTACATAGTTTTGCGTTTTTGATTTCACTCTTTAGTATTTTCTATTTGTTTCTTCATCATACCGGTTCTCGTCACACAAGCAGGGTGCGCAAGAAGGTGAGACGCAGAAACTAAACACCTTCTGTTTATTGTTGTCCGGAAGAACAAAACTTGTTCCACCATTCCTGGTATGTTGCAGTGTATAAACATGTTTAAGTCAAGAAACGTCGTGTTAAAAATTTTATTTATAATTATTTTCATTTGCAGAAGCGTGAAATGAAAAGTCCCGTTATTTTTTTTTCCAGCGGAACGGAAAATCCTCTCTTAGTGTATCCGTAGAACAAATAAGAAAATTACATGCCAAATTTCAAACGTCTAGGCACTGGTCACAGGTTCAGGGTTTCGGCTGTGCGTTGATCAGCCAGTAGGTATAGTCTTTTAAATAATGGATAGTAACACAGTACAATATGTAATCATAGTTGATAAATTTACAACGAAACCTAATTACGTTTATTGAAGGTCTAATAAAAGATTTGTTCAAAGTCAAACATTGATTTCATAAAAAAAATAAGTCTTTTACAATATAGCCTGTGGTTATAATTACATCTAGTGGGAGTATCAGAGGAGTCCTCATGCGAATGAAGTTCAAACTTATATAATTTGTATCGGATAATGTTCATTCATTATTGTTTAATTCTGCTGATCAAGTTGATGGTGTTGAAGCGGAACGCAACGTCATCGATTAAAATAAATTTATGGGTAAGCAGTGAAGCATTAAAGTCACGAGTTAAGTAGTAAATCTTAACGTGTGCGTACGGTCCGGTATTGGGGACAATTCAAGTGCTCCTACTGGCATTAATCAAATGAATCCAATTAATTCTACAGCTGGTGTATTCTAATTGATTTGACTGATTAGAATTTGCGTCTGTTCGTTTGTGTTCTATATTTGTATTCCGAATGTATACAGTACATGGCACATCAATCGTCATGAGTTTTTAGTCGATATGTATTAGGAATTACTAGAGCAATTTACGAACGTATTTTTTATTCGTGTATGAAATCTAATTTCAATTCTATTCTAAATCTATTTTAGCAAAGCGATTTCATTGAACAAATACGTCGGATAAAATGAGATTCTTTCAAGTAGACACGCATACCAATCCGGTGATTGCTATTTCAAAACAAATAATTCATGATATAAGCGTCTATTGAAAAAGCTTCATTTCTTATTGGTATAGTTATTGACTTGTATTAAATTTATTTAAAAAAAAAAGGTTTAAAATTGATTGTCTTGCCTCCCTCGATGTGATTTTTGATTATATTCAGTATTATACTTTATTATGAAAAAGAAAAACAACATACAAAAACTAACATACTGCATGAAAGCTAAACGAAGCTTTAGAGAGCTAAATGAAGATTTAGAATGTTTACAGGAACATTCTTGCGGGTTCCGTTATTTTATCTTAAGTATTTTAACTAACAAGTAATATCTCCACCACGCACGTGTTTAAAAAAACGTTGCTCCATTTGAAATAAACGATAAGGCTTTACTTGTTAAAGTTGTTTCAAAATCAAATATCAATTTAAAATAAAATTGTTAGAAATATAAAAAATACAGTTTTTTGATCTGATCTTTCATTAGCGTGAAAGACTGTGGGAAATTTCTACTCTGATATCTTTAACAATAGCATCGTTACTGCAGGCATATTAGACGAAAAGATTTCATTTGCAGTACAAGAATCTTGCTTAGACGAGACGAGTGGCCTCCATTTCTGGCATAATGTTTACATTATTACTTATTGCCGCCGACGCTTACAGAAATAAAAATACACGCCCACTATAATACTGCCAGTTCAGAAATACCCAGTTTTCAATAAGGTGTTTAACTTTCAAAGGTTATTTCCATTCGGCCGTGTTTCTAAGTGCAACTGCTATGACCGCAAGTAGTGTGGTTAATCCGTGCTAACTATGAATGGTGTTTTCTTCGTCTTTTTCACGCTCTATACTTTAGAGCGAGACGGTATTAATGTTAAAACATTTCACTGTTCATGGAAAGGCTCTAAGCGCAGCAAAGAGCGGCACTGTATTTAAACTTTCTTTGTCTCTTTCCACTTATGCTTTAGCTACATAGGAAAAAGTTAGCAGTCTTTCTTATAAAGTTCGAGATGAATTTAAAGGATCTAGTCAATGAGATGCAATTTTTCGATAACTACAACAAGTCGGTATTGTCTTTTCTAACCATAATGAAAAATGTGCATGCCTACTGACATTATATACTTAGGCACATATTCCATAGCAACTAGGTATACAATTTGACTTATCAGAATTCTTAGAAAAGTGCCGTCTCATGCAATCAGTGTCTCGGTAACCTTAAGTGATTGTTGCGATGAAGTTTTTTAAAGAAAATCAAGCATGACCACTCCATTGTCTTGCTGATTCCTTGAAGCGGCTCGTCGCAAATCAATGCAGTATCATTTTACGTAAGATCAATCAAGTAGGTGCTTAATGAAAAGATGGTTGCTTTTTTGTGGTTTCCGGACGGATGTCGAGACGAGGGGATGCCAGTGAAGTTTATTCTTCCAAGTATGACACGGTATTTTACCTTCCACAAAAAATAATACAGCACACTTCCTTTCAAAATTGTAGTCTAAATACGTTTTTGTTTTGGATCGAATGACTTGGGAAACTTGAGGCTCGCCGTGAAACGGCGGCGGCAGGTAAATGTTTCTAAATAAGCAGCGCTTGAGATGATTTAGAATGATTGGTCAAACCTGAAAATTGTGTTGTTCAGTTCAAACTTACAGCGAATATTACTACTACCACTAATATCTGTTAAGATTTGTCAGATTCACTTTGTAGGTTTTTGAACGAGTTCATGACGGGCTTAGTATATTGCTCATTTCAATTTATGTTTCGATTCGCCGAGTCTGATTCGTCAAAGCCTTTAATTTTTAACATCTAAATCAAAGTATTTTGGGTTATAGGTACATGTTTTGTGTCTGAAAAATCTGGGGTTGTTGAATCCTTTTGTTTGAGTAAGTCTTATCATCGTGAAATAGATATTTAAGGATCAAAACACGTTGTTTATACAGCTCCGATGTTTGAACTGAACATTCCTAGATAAGAAATGTAGAGTCGCCATGACTCGACCCGCGCACCTTTTCCACAAATCATTTTTCTAAATGGATCTTTAACCGAACAAAACTTTCTAGAATACGTCATGTGTGCAGCAGTGAGATAAAAATTATTTGCGGATTTAAATTAGTACGTTTTGACAAACATAACATTTTCAGGTATGTTTCGTCATCTTAATTTCTTGTAGTGTTTACTAGCTAAATTGGATCTTTCTACTATGAAAGGAAGAACTATGAAAAATACTCGTAATTAATAATGGAGGTTATCAGGAAAACTAGTGATAGTGCATAAATGGTAATACTGGTAAAACCTACCTGCATATACTTGGCATTTTCAAAGCATGCATATTGCTTGGTTATTTATTTCAAAGCTTGGATTCTACTGAAGTCTGCATGAAAGTGACTAATTAATTAACAATCAGCAATCTTTGACTTGTTGGATAAGAATATTGAAGACTCGTGCGTTATTATTTATGTTGCTTTGTTCATTGTTCGTCTCTACTTCTTAAGCAATTTAGGGATATAAAAGCAATTGATATACCTGTGGTTCCCAGCACCAATAAAAAAAAGAATAGGACCACTCCATCTCGTTCCCATGGATGTCGTAAAAGGCGACTAAGGGATAGGCTTAATAACTTGGGATTCCTCTTTTAGGCGAAGGGCTAGAGCAACCCGTCACTATTTGAATCTCAATTCTATCATTAAGCCAAACAGCTGAACGTGGCCTATCAGTCTTTTTAAAGACTGTTGGCTCTGTCTACCCCGTAAGGGATAAAGACGTGATCATATGTATGTATATGATATACCTAATCAGATGAACCGTTTCCTATAAAGTGGAACACGTGCCTCTTGGATGTCTATCGTCATCGGCTTCGCGGTCACACCTTTGAAACTTGAATATTTTGTCATAATTAGACAGCTAACAACCAGTTTGGCCGAACTCAATCAATGATATACGTACTGTGTCTCGCTCGACTTGGCAGACGATGATTTCATGTTTAATTCTACCTTAACTTACATCGGATGCATTCCAATTATTTTAGTATTTAATTTTGAATTTTTTTATACCTTTTGAGCTTTGTATGGTCCGTAGTTAATGGTTTCTATTAACTTATCAAATCTTAGCTGTAAGTTTAAATTGTAGAAAGTGAAAAATTGATTTTAGAGGTTTAGAAAATTGTACTCGTTTAATTTTCAGAAGAATGTGAAAAAAGACACGAGCAACTTACTACCCGTAAATTGCAACTGTCACATATATACTCGTATACATAATGTTGTATTGAGAATTGTGTTTTTCCAGCAATTGTATGGTTGGTTTCAATGATTATTGCGTAAAGCTTTGTCATATTTGCATGTGCTCAACATATGAATATTAAATAGTGACTGCTAGACCTAGACGAACGTATCTTGATCAAATTAAGGACGTCCTGGTAAAGGGTCAGGTCAAAAGTACCCGAAACCGCCGAGCTTGTATGAAGAGAGTTATGAATGTGGACGAAGCGAAAGAAGTATGCAGAGATCGTGGCAAGTGGAAAGAGGTAGTCTCTGCCTACCCCTCCGGGAAAGAGGCGTGATTTTATGTATGTATGTATGTATAGTGACTGCTTTATATTGTAAATCAAGTTCCTGATTTTTATACATATAAGATTTCGAAATAAAACTTGAGGAAAATTTAGCCTAACATAGAATTATGTAGACTTGTCAATTCTTTAACTTAAGTCTCGATCAATAGCATTGAAAACACAAGCGGAAACGGAACTGTGAGCAACGCAGCCGGAATTGTTCGTTTCTCTCATCATGTTGACGTCACAGATGTTAAGGTTTAAGGATATACTTTCATATAAGTTACGAATCTTCAAAATTGCATTTGGTCCCAATGAGTAATACGAGTATCTTTCAGACATAATATGAGGAAAATTAAAGGGAAAGTTTTTACACGAGGGCTATGAATGGTTTTTAGAATATATTTGAGTTCGCGCTTCTATTTTTTTTTAAATAAATATTGCCCATATAAACCCGTTTTTTGATAATTTGTATTTAGTATACTTAAAGCACTGCAAAAAATGCTAATAAAGCTGACAAGAAACTGCACTATTTTATTGATTTAATTTTGTGTATGCGTTAACTTTTTGTGCAATGGGTAGCTAAAGTTTTCCGAAAGACTTCCTTACAAGAAACTTCGCATGGAGCGGCACGATATAAAGATTTGTAAAGCTGCATTCCTTTATTCTTCGGAATGCACCGTGCGCTTCTCGGAAGGGATGGAAGTCCATTCTCGTGTTTGTACTTTATTAATAAGGTTATTCTGTGGAATTATCTTTTTGTCCCATTGTTTTGTCCTCTGCCAGTTTCTTAAGTTATTTTCTCAGTAATTTTATAATGGCAGTACCATTCATCTGTTTTTAAATTTTCTAAACCTTATTTTTAAACCATTACAAGAATCAGATAAAATTTTGCAAGGCTTAGATTTTCCTCCACTTGGAACAACCTATTAGTACTTTAGTGACAACAAACATATTCTTGGAATTGCGTCACCTCTATAGTTATGTTTGAGTTTAAGGCTAAACCATGTCATATAAGTGAGCACATATTCACAAGTAATTTATAGTTTAGTTTTTCTGTTGATAACAATTGCAGTTGGCGTTCATAATAAATATGCAAACATGCTTAGGAATTAAGGTTGCGAATGGTTGGGTCTTTTCCCCTTTCAGTACATACCCATTGGTGTACACTTTATGATTCACAAATTCCATTGTGAACAAAAATATTCTTGGTATTATAGTTAGGTATGGGCCTGAAGGATTTGGAGTCGGAATGTTGTGATTTATTTGATAATCTTATTAGTTGGTTATTTTCACTTTTATTTAAGCTAAGCCACGAATGAAATCCCATTGGAGTTTCCATGCTTTGCCGGAAGGAGCACAATTGACATCCAATTTATCAGTTCAATCAGTGCACAAAATTTTTATTCAATTACTGTTCTAAATGATAATTAGTAAACGTTAAATAGATGTTTAATTGATGATTAGTAATTAACAATTAAATAGCATATTTGATGGCATAATGACTTTGCACTACGAAGTATTAACATTACCTACTAAAACAGACTTGTTTATACAGATGTTATTTTACACGTGTTCATCACACAGATTTGCAACACAAAGATGTTTAGGTATTCTTTTGATAAAATATTCAGAAAGTAAATAGTAATGCATTTTTATTGTTCTTTGAAGCAGAACAATACAACCCTACATGTAGATGTAGGGTTGTATTGTTCTGCTTCAAAGCATCAATTAATATGTAGATATTAATTGATGTTTTGCTTTCAGTTCAGCGACATATGAAGTAATATAATAGGTATCATCAAAGTTTGCATTTTCCTTAATAAATTTTCTTTTCAATGAAATCCGAGAAAAAAAAACCTTCCTTTACATAAATGTACTTTCATAACCTCAAATAATTTTCAGCATCAGTATCCAACACTCGTTTAGAATTTCGCATCGGTATCACACTTCACGTGATTATTTCAACATTTCATTTGTCATCCGTTTGTTTGTCCGTCACGTCATTATCATCTTACATCTAACTATGATATGAAACGTGATTGGTAAATTCAACTTTATCTCAAAAAGATGTTATTGATGAAAATACAGAATGTGTAGTCGTAAATTTCTAATTAGATTTTAATCTGTCAAGTACCTACCTATTATGAAGACAGTTCACCAGATTGCTATATGCTTTTTAAAGAGTTATTATTTCGTTGGCGTTTTCTACTCTCGGTTCGTTCTATATCAGTGTCATCTTATCGCAGATACTATATACCTACAGATGTAATCCAGTAGGATTTAGCTTTGATGAGGCTTATAACTTGCCTTAACTAGAAGTAAGTAAAGGGTCTACAGTACTTATGTGCAGGCAACTGTGAAAGCTTGGGCAATTTCTACAACTTACGTAAGAGTCAGGGGACCAGATATAATGACATCGTTGTCCACTACAGCATGCTTATTAGCTTAATCATTAATTAATATAATGATGTCAATATCTTAATGTATTTATTCTTTTATACAAATATAAACGATTACATTAGGAATACTTGCTAATAGTATCATTAAGGCTTTGCGGTTTAGAATTATACGATTTCACTTCAAAATGCAAAATTGTACCTTATCCTTAAATAGTTCGTTCTATCTAACCAACATCATCCAACTAAGGCACTGCCATTTATGCTCCATTTGAGTGAATACAATGCAAGACAATAAAACATGAGTAGCTTAGGTAACTATATGAGTGTACATAAAGTAATAAAATACCTATCAATTCAGCCGTGGGAGATAAGGCACTGAGCCTCGAAGGTGTTACCTAAGTCGTTTTATCGTGCGCGAGTGCAAACAGAGACATCCAGAACACAAAGAACCACAAACTTGGTTCTGAATAAACGGAAGTCATCGTAAACAACACAAACAAAGAGCACAATCACGTTTCACAGGGCACATTACACGATTTTACCAAAAATCACACTTTAAGATATATCAAGTTAGTTTGTATAGGTATATAGGGTGCGCAGGCGGCGAAGGCAGCGCCGCTCGCTCGCTGCGAGCCTCCGTCTCACCGCCCTCGATAAATTCCTTGCATAAATAAACGAGAAATCTATATAGCACGATTATTCTTTTTAAACACTCACTTCGCGGAAATTCACTGCGTCCAAACAACTTAAAAAGTAACTTTCTTACCTCACACTGCGCAGTAACCACGTCCTTACACGATCGACGGAGAGAAAAACGAGCGAATAGCAGACACAGTCACGTTCACAGACACTTCGAGTGTAATGGCGCCCCGCGCCGGTTTGTTCACTTCGGCTCGTCGCTCTTCGGCTGTCTCGAGGCTTGTTTGCTCAGTGACGCGAAGCTCCAGTCTTCCGTCTCTCTCTACACTACACAATCCTCTATTCATAAAACAGAAACAACTATATTTCAACTGCTCTATAGCTATACCTGTAGTGCAGCAACAGCAACCTACATCACACCGGTGTGTTGAACAATGTCACGTCTCGTTGCTAGTGTAGTTTTGAAAAAGTACTTATGCAAAATATTTACATTTATCTGAATTTATTATCTATGATTGATAACATTGGATATTAACTAGTTATTAATAAATGTTAATCAACTAAGATGAGATATTGAGATTGTATCGTTTATGAAGCAAAATTGTACTCTAAGTACCATTTTACTTTGTACAAGTCACATGTCTTGCTTATCAGTGTATCGTCTTTAATCTTTATGTTTAAAGTAAACGAGAGCCTTAATCTGGCTCTTCATCTACATACTGCGTTCATTGTAAATGACATCACCATATTTAAAAGTATGTATATGTAAAAATATTTCATTATTACTAGGTAGGTTTAACCTATGTAGTTTTGATTTGTGTAATTCGTAAATTTACGAAAATTTAAATAGTTTTGCATTTGAAAGTATGTATCTTAAAGTCAGACCTACAAATTCAAACTCAAAATTTTTATTCATTATTATAGGATGCTACATATCGCTTAATAATTGTCAAAACGTTTGGTTTCACAACATTGGTTGACGTCAAATACAGTAAGAGAACTTAAAATTATCACTTGCTCTATTAAACGTTTCGCCTTTATTCAACTAATTTTCAAGTTTACTTTTAATATTCTTTCTTAGCCAAACAAACATCTTAATTAAAATATGTAACTACATTCCTACTTGACTTTAGTATTATTTTATCAGCTTGTAACTAAGATTTCTTAAAAGTTAAAGGACTAAAGTATAAATAAGAAAAGTTAGAAAGTTCAATAGAGGGAGAACAAATTAGGAATAAAATTTTCCTGGTGACATCTGGTGTTCAGGAACCAATATATTTATTTTGTCACGAGGAAAATACTTTGCGTGAAAAGCAAATTGGTTATGCTTTTAGGAGCCAATGTAGAGTCTGATGTGAATGGTTGGTTCAGTACACTATTCATAGATGGCGCAAACGAGCCGGTAAAATTGTAACGATAGATATTAATCTATTATTCTATTATATATGTATATGAGATATTTAAAAAAATATGATATTCTTGCTCTCTTTATGATTTTTATTTATCTATTTTTGATTATTTATTTATATATTAGTAAAAACTTTTTTTTATCTCTATCTATCTGTTTGTTGAACTTCAACTATAAAACTTGTATAAAAAAATTCTTCTCCCATCCTTCTAAGGGTTAATTTATGGGGTCAACATTTTCAGCGAACTTTTACGGCGAACGAAGTCGCGGGCAAAAGTAAGTGTTTCATTAAACTTTTTAGAACAAATACTTATTACCGTTTTTGAAATACACTCAACATTGTTAGATAAAGAAATCGAAATTATATTATTATTACAATTAGTATTAGTACATGGAGATAAAGCTGGAATGTACCTAAAAATGTAAGATTTGTCACGGTTTGCATTACTAACAAAAAGCTAGAAAGTTTTATAGTTTATTAAAATCTGATCAGTAGGTAGTTTTCGGAAAAATATTAAATATACAAACGTTTTCGTAGGTACGGATTGAGAATCCTTTCGGGACCAAAAACCTCTAAAATAAGTTTGAAAATTGCAATATGGAACGTGATTTTCCCATTTCTATACATATTACTTATTTGGCTCAAAACTTTCGATTAAACAGTAGTTGTATTATCTATACAATGAAGGGGCAATAAATTGCTTTGCAACTGGCAATTCCATACATCAAGCAGTCCTACGGTAATCAACGGTGAATTATGAACTCTCTGGATCAACTACTAAAATTTTTTAGAGGTGGCAATCATGAAAAAATTGGAGCAACTATTGGTTATACCAATTAATGAATTGAGAGTTTAAATGTGTGTTTTCTCTTGTGCTTACAATAATCAATATTTTTAATACCTGTAGGTATACTTAGAATTACTTAATTTTTTTTGTGAATTCTTATAGGTAAGAGTTATTTAGGACTGTTTAAAAAATAGACAACCTATATAAGACTTTAGTTATTTTTTGGAAAAATTTTTTCAGATGATGAATAGTTGAATAAAGAACTGATAAATTAATAATAAAATCACAGAAATAATTTTGACAAAGTGTTTCAAGCCTTTTTATTTGATAATCACATTGATTGAGTTTAAACAAAAAAATAAAAACAAAATTAAAAATCGGTTCATCCGTTCTGGAGCTACGATGATGACCCAGACAGAAACGTCAAACTTATCTCCTGTCTCTGACACTCCATCGTTTTCGGAGATTAAGAAGGTATTTAGTATGGGACAAGATTTTTTTCATTAGTCAACATTAGTTGAATACTAACCGATGCTGTTAAGTTCAGGGAAAATATCGCCAGGAAACTTGTTTATTAAGGCAACTGGATGCGTTCATGGTAACAATCCATGGTGCAATATGAGTAAGGTTCCCTTGCAAAGGTATCGGATATCAGACGGGAGTCGCTTCGTGTAAAAACCTGACTCACTCTAGGATACATGGTCAAGGGCGTACCAGATCACTCCTCACTAATCAGGAGAGGAGCCCTCTCCTGAGGATGTGATCTGGAATAGTCTATATATAGAATGGTTGTTTTTTTTTTAAAGACGATTCTGAAAGTTAGCAAGTCTATGACAACTTCAAAGCTCGCCGAAGCTTTCACCGTCACCGTGTATTGCTTGTTTAAGTCTGTTGACTGCATAGAAGTCTACAATTCAGAATAATAAAAGGAATTTCAGAAGGAATTCAATAAACTTGAAAAATTACGTCCGTTGAAAATGCTGCAGTATGGTTTGTCCGCTTCTTCTGCCCTTGTGCCTTGAAAGCTGTGATAGATATAATTTTACTTAAGTTATGTTGACGTCAATAAGGGATACCATTTATTTGAAAATAAATCTATTTCTACACTAGATTCTTCTCAAACGATGGGTTAGTAACCTGTCTCAATTTAGCAATCCAACAAAACTTATTTTTTAGAGACTGTTGACTCTACCTTTACCATAGAGGTTAAAGACGTTATATATGTAAGTACGTAGGAAGAATATAGAAGTGGTATTATTAATAGTGATAGCGACGTCTTATTACAATTGATAGTTATGACAATTCTATTCTGAGATTTATCTTAAAGCTTTACAGCTGCGTGCGGAGTAAGACGAAGACACATGATTTGAATAGTTTCAAAAACAGTCTATTTAATGTCTTGAAGCTTACACTAGATTATGTCCTCATAATTCTTGGCCTAAAGCCGAGTCGCCTAGGCAAAGCGGTTGTCTGCTGCTCTTCCCATGCAGATCGTAAAAGACAATCAAGGGAAAGGCTTATAAACCTGGGATGCTTCTTTTATCAATCTGTCTTCCATTTCCAGTCGTCAAGGTAAAAAAAAATAGAAAACAAAAACGTTAGGAGAATTCAACACAAAACACTGACAATTTTGGATAAAAGTATACCTACCTATATTGGTATATATTGGAATAGTCATTATCGGGCCGTTAGCATCGATTAGCCTCGATGTACTGAATATTAATCTTTGCCAAATGACTATTACACGTTCACTTATTTACATGACCGTCTAATTATGTACCGCTACGCTTGCGAAAGTTTTCGCCAAATTCATAGATATAATAACTAAATAGACTGCATAAAGTAATTTTCGCCATGGTGATTTCAATAAATGTTATCATAATTAAAATTATAAATGGCATGTCCGAAAAATTTTGATGTTTTTCATGGGAATTTTGGGAAATTATCTCTTAGTACATCCCAAGTGGAGACCAAGGAAGGCACTAAACCTAGACTCAGCGGCTGTTGATTTATCAGTCAGCGTCATAACGGAACAAACCGTACAGATATTTAGTATATAGATTAGTAGCATAGATTAGTATTGCGTAGTAAAAAAAAATTACCTAGTTAATGTAAAAAATATGAAATGCCACCATTATTATTTGAATTAGCAAAAATAACAAAACTTCTACACTGTTTAAGTTGTCTATATTATTTTAGGTCAGTGCCAAATTGCTTTCCGATAGGATTAAAGATGTTCTGAGACTTGTTTGGAGGTAATAGAGAAATTGTTAGTACACTGAATACTACTATATACTTAAAATATACTGTTAAAACTAGTTTCTAGCGAATAAAATAAAATAGCTGCGAGATTAAACTAACCTGAAATATTTTGTGATAAAATTGCACTTTAATTAATTAACGTCTTTATTGCTGTTTCAACTCTATTACAGAGTTGTTGCTATTATTAGTAATTCTTATATTTCCGTATTTCACACAGATTTTTAATTTAATTCACACACATTTCCTTTCTCCTAGTGTTAGTCCTTGGTTACATCTTCACCCCTCTGGAGAGGAGTCCAGGGTCAATTTTTGACCGGTGCTGGGTTAGGCAGGTCAGGTTTTTACACAAAGTGACTCCCGTATGATTTCCGCACCCCTTTTGAACGGCAAAAGCTGCATTAGATGAAAGTGTCTTTATCCTTAATCGCCTTTTACAACATCCATGGGAAATAGTTTAACCAATGACCTTATTCGCATTTATCGATTTTATAAACTGAACTATCATATTCTTAAACTAATTTGCAAATCTTATATATCTTGATTTCTAAATACGCCAAAATTCCTATCATTTTTAAAGATTGAACCATTAAATACAAGTGCTTATATTAATCAAATAACCTGATCACATCTCCAATTTTACTTTCTAACACTCAAATTCCACCTGAGGTGACAAATCTTGCTGATAAGTTACATGTGAAATCTAGAAACATTCAAATGAACTTTCTTCAATAATATAATTCTACTTTTTATAATAGGGTAGGTATAAGAATTATAACTTTAGAACGGGGCCACTCCATCTCTTACCAAAGTATGCCATTAAAGGCGACTAAGGGAATAGGCGCACATTCATCTAGTGCAATATTCCATGCTGGTCTTGCAGCGAAGAAAAAAAATAGAGTGCTCCTTTTTTTAGTGCAAATCGTAAAAGTCAATTAAGGGAGAGGCTAATATATTATTCTTTTTTTGGTAATGGACTAGCAACCTGTCACTACTGAATTACAATTCAATCATAGAGCTATACAACTGAACGTGGCCTTTTAATTTTTTCAGGACTCGACTCTATCACCCTCGTAAGGGATAAAGACGTGATTCTATGTAGTTTGTTAGGCCTGTCATAGCAGGAAGTATTTATTGTTTATCATTGGATTCCTAATGGAATATAATCATGGTTGGTAAAAACGAGTCTTTGTCACTGTCTCCGGTAATTCCTACCACTCCTGTATCACTGTTGTAACGACCTATTGTTTTCTTGAATTCTATTAGGGTTCCGTACCTAATAGCAATATAGGTTCTATTACAAAATACCATTTTGAGACTAGTTTTTCTTATGAGTGAATACATACTTTAAAAAGTTTGAGTGACCGGGCTGTTCAGCATTGGGTAATTTATCTTCAGCAATTTAGCTCGCATGACCAAAATGCGTACCCCGGGCTTCTCTAGGGGGATGAGGATGCAACCGGGACTAATACCCAGGAGTATGTAAAAAAAAATCTTAGGACGAAGGGAATAAATAAATATTTTGCGTTAAATATATATTTCCTACTAATATTTTAAATGCGATAGTTTGTGAGTATGTCAGGATGTCAGTATGGATGTTTGTTACTCTTTCACGCAAAAACTACTAAACCGATCGCGGGATTGATGGGGTTTTCATGCGGACGAAGTCGCGGGCGGCCACTTGTCATACATAAATCCGAATTAATGCAACAATATGTTTGTGTGTACACATGTTCTTAATTTTTTGTTTGTTTGTTTGTAATCAATTATCTCAATAACCTTGATTGATTTTGACGTTATTTGGCACAGATACACACAAATCCTTCAGGAGTAACATAAGTTACCTTTTTACTGGAAATTCCCACGAGAGCGAAGCCCCACGCTCAAGCTAGTTATATAAATTCCACCCATTTGAATCATCATGGTCACCCGATGTTTCCTGCCATTGATTGTTTGGTAAACATCGTTTGAACCCTATGACCTTAGACCACGTGGTCGATGCCAATGAATCACTATGTCTGCTCAGAGTCTAGTTTGTTTCATCTATAGAAAAATACTTTCAACCACAATGCATTATTTCGATAACATTTTAACTGCTTTGAGTAATCTTAAAATTCAGATGACTTTGTAATGCAACACTTCATAAAAATTCCACAATTTTTGAGTTACCTACCTTAAAAAAAAAACAAAATACTTGTAAGTAAGTTTTTGTTTTAATTTAAAAATTATTTGATGCTTTAAGAGTAGACAGGGCCAATAGTCTTGAAAACAACAATTCAGCCTTTTCCCTTTTTTTGCTTTAAAAATTAAAAAATAGACTCATCTTACATAAATTGAAGGTGTCTTTTCCAAATAAGGATAATTAAAATCAGTCAGCCATCGAAAGTGGATAAACAAAACACAATGGCCGGCGAGCCATAAAAGCTTTTATGATAATTACTAGGAACGCCTTTGTATTTATTGTTAATCTGATTATCTGTTTGTATGTCATCCTGTCATACGTAACACGGGTCGACCACCCGCGGTTGTCGTTCTTCATTTTATTTTATAAATAAAATCACTTTTTATGTTGGTCTGATATATATGAGAACCTTTTTTAACCACCAATGAGGGGTGTTATAAGAGTAACCGATTTATTTAAAAAAAATATTTGTTTTATTGTCTTCCACTTAAAGAAAAAAGTTATAAAAAATAATAAGTTACATACTATATTCCCTTGTCACGCTCCCTTCATATCTGTTTCGCTTCATCCACATGTATAACTCTCTTCATGTAAGCTTGTCGTTTGACCTTTCGCCATGACGTTGGTATATAAGTTATAAAATATTGTAGTGTGAGTACTATGTATGTCCTATGCAAAATTTCAATTAAATCAATATTTCCGTTTGCTATTCTAAAATGAATAGAACCACTCTATATCTTTCCCATGGATGTCGTAAAGGGATATAAAGACTTATAAACTTGGGATTCCTCTTGTAGGCGATGGGCTAGCAAAATATCACTATTTGAATTACAGTTTCATCTTTAAGCCATACAGCTGAATGCGGCCTCTCAATCTTTTCAAGACTGTTGGCTCTGTCTACTCCGTAAAGGATGCAGACGTGACTATTTGTATGTATGTATCAATGTTAGGAAAAAAATTAAAGTAGGTAGGTACGAGCCAGCTTAGTCTTACTAGTTCTAGTTTACTATTTCTAGATTTTAATACTTAATCCTCAGATCACATTATGGAGCTCAAATTCGGATATTCATTTCAGAGAATTGTCGAAGAGAGTGTAGACTTAAGAGTAGTAGTTCCACTTAAGAATATAAGCACGATCTTAGCTGGTTTAGTTTTTTTCTTTAACATGGTCAAGGAGGTCAGTCGAGAAGAACTCCGGGCTTTAATCTGTCTTACCCATTCATGGATTGTGTGTCCCTTGCCTCCTCCCTAAAGCTGACGACACCGGAACAAATGATAGGAAGATATAGTTTCTTCATTGGCAATGACAGTAAGTCACATAATATGTTACATAGGATATGGCGTCACATACGATAAAGGGTCATATGCCTTACTGATAACTGGGGTGCCTGATAAAAACTGCGTGATCCACAGGGAGGCACAGGTTCAGATCCAACCGTGGCCGTGTAAGTACCAATGACACTTTTCTGAGTTATGTAATTTGTTTGAGTTTTAAGCTATAATTCTTACAGTGAGGCCAATCTTTGTGGGGAATTCTGCACTTTCAGTCAACCAGATTTGTAACCATGATCCAATTAGTTTTAGGTTTACCTGCAAAGTATTCTATTTTACTACGCTTTTATTATTAATGTTTGTATGTGGGTACATTTTAATGTAATTTTAAACAGAACATGGTAAATTATTTTTTGAAAATTAATACATTTTTTATTTTATTTTTTGTTTGCGGAGTTCAGACTCGAGTCACTTCGTGTTAAAATCGGACATATCCAAACCAGGTTCAAAGGCACATTCCGGGCTCCTTTTCCGGGAGGGTTGAGGATATTGCTAGGACTATGAAGATAGTGTGTTAGTGAGAAAAAATATTTATTTTCCTCATATATTTATTAGTAATATGAGCTGTTATACTGTCACAAATTCACGAGAATGCAACTGGAGCAAGGTCAATATACCAAAACCGATACATTAAACAAAACTATAGCCACAATGGATGACCCACAGTTTTCTAGAAATTGTACTCATTAAAAAACTTTCCATTCAAAATAATGTGTTTGAACTTTAACTTTACAAAGGATCATTCCTTGTGACGTATATTCCTTGATTCACGTTTACAACTGCGCGGGAAGACAATCAGCTGGCACACTGTTATTTTTCTTCGCTACCGAATAGTATGCAAGCTTGCACTAGAAAAATGAAGTTTTTATCTTAGTCGCCTTTTATGAAATCCATGGGAAATAGAGAAAGAGAATGAGGAGTAAAATCAGCTAAATTGTAAGGAAGCAAAAAACTGGACTGTTTACGCTAACCCAGCACATAGCGCGACCTTCCGGCTGTCGTCGCCGAATCATGGAGTGCGCTGGTCTCGCGTTTGTTCTCTAACAGCACACCCTTTCTTGACTCCCTACAAAATATTTTAGTTTATTTTTATCTTTATTTAATTTTAATTAAGAATATCAAATTAAGGACGTCCTGGTAAAGGGTCAGATCAAGAGTACCCGAAACCGCCGAGCTTGCATGAAGAGAGAAGTATGCAGAGATCGTGGCAAGTGGAAAGATGTCTACCCCTCCGGGAAAGAGGCGTGATTTTATGTATGTATATATGTTATTAAAATTTTCATTTACGCGGGCATAATCCTTTGTATAAATGTGTCCCAAAGACTACAAAGCGGCATTCAGTTTATCAACAAAATTAGTCACAGTTATGAGACGCTATCTGTTGGAAAACAATAACTTCTACACATTTGCAGGGAAGGATATTACTCATTGATAAATGTTATCAAATTTACGATTAAGGGATGCATTTTTTTTATGAAGTAGCGAATAGGTTTTCCTGGAATATATTTTTTTTATATCGAAATTGGCACTATTATTTATAATATATCTGAATTCCATCCCAATTATTAAATCATACTGCTGATTCTGGCCTTTCGGTTTTTTCGACATTGTTGGCTCTGTAGGTATACCTCGAAAGGGTTTAGAGACGTGATTATATATATTTACTAGAGGCCGCCCGCGACTTCGTCCGCATGGAAACCCTTTCAATCCCGCAGGAACTCCGGGATAAAAAGTAGCCTATATGTTATTCTGGGTCTTTAGCTAACTACAAACCAAATTTCATTGTAATCGGTTCAGTAGTTTTTGCGTGAAAGAGTAACAAACATCCATACTGACATCCTGACATACTCACAGATTTTCGCATATGTAAAATATTAGTAGGATGTATGTGCGAGTACATATAAAAACTTCAGTCGTATGTACTAAAGATATAGACAGCAGCACGTGTCAGTAATGCGACCATATTTCGAGGAACCGAGAATGGAGCCGGTGCATTCCACCATTCTGTGAATTTCTGGGTATAGAGCTCCATTTGAACTCTTAAAGGCTTCCGATCACTGAACTTGTTTGACATTACGCTAAAGCAAACTACTCATACATTTTCTTTTCTTTTTCTATTTTTTTGTAAGAATTAAAAAAAAATATGGGGGGAGTTAGTAAGAACTATAAACTCGATAGGATTCGGACAGTGCCAATGGCTCGATTTACAATAAAAACAAAAACATATGTATATATCTAACAACATTACCGACTTATTCCCCATTTCAGAAAAAAAAATCGAAAAAAAATTTAGAATAATAAATATTAATCAATAATAGGTATCAGTTGATGACGTCCAAAACCTATTAGAATAAAGTTACTATACCGATTCCAAAGAGCAACGGCATAAAAAAAAGAAAGATCTAAAAAAGGTTTTCTTGTAAAGTAATATTAACGTATTTAATACGTACTAATGTTTTTGCAAGTTTCGAGTCCCATTGTAAATTGGTATCTAATGAAGTAATAAAAATTAAAATTAATTCATACACTATCAGTTTAACGACCGTTTTTGTTGTAACAAAGTTGTGAATTATGTAAATAAGTTAAAGTTGTATGTCAATCGTCGTTGTAAGTAGAATATTCTCATGGTAGCGAAAGTAGTTTGTTTCTGAGTAATTAAATTGATTGTGTTTAATTAATCTTTCGTGTAAGTAGTTTCTGGTCCCGTTTAGTAAAAGGCGAGATTTTTTTAAACTTAATATTTATTTCTTCTAAAATGCCCTAGATAGTTTTATCTCTAGTGCATTATAACTAAAAATAAATATGGTCGTTGAGTCTTGCGACCATTGGTTATGTCTACTCCGTAAGAGGTAAAGGTGTATTTTATATTTTATAATAGCTATACAAACAGAAAACTTCCTTCATAATCTGTCCTGATAAATTGTACAAACAGCGGCTATTATTTTCATCACATCTTGTTCATTAATTAAACAGAAAAATGTGATTTTACCTTTAACGCCGTCAGACACACATGCATTATCTATAAAAAAAGGATTACAATTTTACTTGAATAGTAAATGAGCAGTAAATATCTTTTGAATACAAATCGAAATACAAAATGTAAAACTATAAATAATAATTGATTTCAGTATTAAAACTGGTACATTGCCCAAATGGATTCGATTAGGTGTCTAAAAATTTTTCAATAACATACATACATACATACATATAATCACGTCTATATCCCTTGCGGGGTAGACAGAGCCAACAGTCCTGAGCGGACTGATAGGCCACGTTCAGCTATTTGGCTTTAAGATAGAATTGAGATTCGAATAGTGACAAGTTGCTAGCCTATCGCCTAAAAAAAGAATCTCAAGTTTGTAAGCCTATCCCTTAGTCGCCTTTTACGACATCCATGGGAAAGAGATGGAGTGGTCCTATTCTTTTTTGAATTGGTGCCGGGAACCACACGGCACTGCCGGGAACCACACGGCACATTTTTCAATAAATTGGTATTTATTGGGTTATGACAAAATACGAAAGGCTTTATTTATAGACGTACCGCACCATTAAAATTCCTATCTGTAGTAGTTTAGTGGACGACGGCTATCTGTCTTCTTTATTAGGATTAGAGGCCCTAAATTTGTCGTAAGAGGATTTTCAGTCCAGTCCAAAAGTATAGTCAACCGCATGTCAAGTAAAGCTGGTTGGAACTCTATGACGCGGTTATAGAGGCAAAGAAGGTTGATATGCTGTTGACTGTACTGTGAAAGAGAAATCTAAACCTTTTTCAAATTCACATTTGTAAGCAATGGAATCATTCGGTGGACTAACTACCATTTAATGTTATGTACGAATAAATATGGCATATCTTTTGATTTTGCCACCACACTCTCTTTTCCCACTGGATAAATTATATTTTTACGACAAGAAAGTCTTACAGAATTTACAACTTTATTACATGTAAATTAAGCTTTAAATGTAACGATCAAAGTTGGTCGACTATGTAGTTTTTGCCGTAAACGCAACATTGTCCCATATTTATGTGTTACACTTGATTTACGAGTATTGTAGTGATTTGGAAGAATTACTTTTTCTTATTGTTGGTTTAGCTATTAAATAAAATTGATTGTATTTTTACATTTAATTGATATTTCTTTTTTATTGTATTATTTATGTGGCTTTTTACTGAACATAAGGGCAGGCATGAAAAAAGAAGGCTTTGGTAAACAAAATATCAATATCAATCAAAGAATCTAAATCTTTATGTGGTATGAATGTGCACTAAAAAATCCCGCAATGCCCGAGGGAATGGAAATTAATGGGATTTTTCGATTTGCGCGGCCGGTGCCGAGGGCGCTTTCTAGTATATATAAGTACAGGTATTGCAACCACAAAATGTACATAGGTTGTAGGCCTATTCAACGTTACTATAATGTAGATTAGAAAGTAAAAAGTCATCGTTGAAAAATAATGGGAACTCGTAATGTTACAATAGCCTTAAGGATTAAAGTAATCTATATTTGGTGATCATTACATTTTAGTGGCTATCTGAGGAGTGCCGCCAAGAGGTTTGTTACCGTTGGCTCTCTCAGTTTTTTGCCTAGCAGTAATTAAAAAAAATTACGATGTGCCAACTGCTTCTCTTAGGGATTAAAATTGAAAAGTCAATCCAGAGAGAGAGAGAAAGCTCATGAATTTAGGATTCTCTGTTTAGGCAAAGGGCCATTAACCTGTTACTTTCCTGAATTTAATTCCATTTCTCTGGAAGTCAAGGAAGAAGTTGAGGAACCCGGAAGCGCCTTTTCGATCATGATCCTTAATTGGGTGAGTCAGGTTTATCCATGAAGTGACTCCCGTCTGATCTCTGTTACCCTTAACCCGAATTGGATCATGGTTACACAACAAATTCAGTTATATGAACGTGCAGGTTTCTTCGCAATGTTTTTCCTCGCCATTAGAGCATCGGTTAGCAGCCAAACTAAAGTACATTTGAAAAGAGTCATTGGTTCATGTCCGAGGTCGAATTTGAACCTATGCCTTCACGCGCATTACTTAGGCACCTAAACCGTTCAACCATCTATGCTCTGACGACCTATAGTCTAAAAATTGTATATGACTTAAAAGACGAAACCTATTAACTTAGCCCACGGCGGCGGCTGCCCTACCTAGAGTCTAGAGCCTTGATTAGCCGAAGCGAGTCTTAACCGCGAAAGTCGTCCATTTAATAGACTGACTGCTTTTTCATACATAAATCTTGATTGATGGCCCCAGTTATACAGCCGTTGTCTCCAGCGAAAGGCAAGGAAAGTGAATTAATGAAAATAGAAAGGTTGAGGACCACAGATGAGCTTAGTTCACTTTTTAATTTGGCGTGGATAAACATATGGGTCTATTTTTTTTACTGGACTGAGGTGATTATGTAATAGCAACGTCTATAAATTCAGTCATTTGTAACTTATCAGTTTCATAACAATGACACTACAATTGATATTACATGGTTGCAAAGTCGCGGTTGAACCACGCTTTTTTAGTCAGTTCGTATGCTTTCTAAGTCTGTAACATTTGAAGGGTTATTCGCTTAAGTGAGGCGCAATAATAAAATCGTGATTTTATTATTGCGCCTTTCCCAGGAGGGTAGACAGAGACTGCGTCTTTTCACTTGCCACGATCTGTTCATACTTCTTCACATCCACGTCATCATTCTCTTTATGTACTTATGTTGTCGGAACTGTACTTCCGTGCTCTAATTAGACCATGACAGTCGTGATAACCCGTTGATGTGTTGTTGACATTTTGTATCTTCTCGTTGTGTCGCGTTTGAAAAGTGGTTCAACGTATCAACTTTGAAGGTCAGTTGGAAGCGGGCTATGTCATATAAGAGGACACGCGCGGCTTAACTATAACGAAAAATCCTGTTAGATCCCGCTGCGGAAACCTCAATTTTGGGAGATCCTCACTTAGAGCACCCTTAGACGAAAAGGAACCTAAAACCAAATAGGTATCAAGTCTGTGCCGTGTGGCCAGTGCGATGTCTGTCAGTCAGGCAGTAACGGAAGAGTTATATATATATATATATATATATATATATATATATATATATATATATACATGTATAAGTGCGCTAGTGCGCTCATTTAAAACTTTGCACATTTGTTTTTATATCAACTTGAGCTATACGTCTTAAATTCAAAAAAAATTCAAATTCAAAATTTTTTATTCATTATTATAGGATACTATTATATCGCTTAATAATTGTCGTATGGTTTAACAACTTGGTTGACGTCACATAAATTACTTAAAAACTAAGTTTACTGCCGCTTCCAAGGCGTCAGTGCAGAAGAAGCGGTAACAAACTGCTCTGCAGCATTTTCTTCAACAACGTCAACTTCACAATATTAAATTATACTTAGAATAGAATGTGGACGGGAGAATACATTGTTCACGGGAGATTTATATATTTATGAGATTTAATATTAAAAAAAGAAAAAAAAATATATATATATATATATATTTTATGGATTGCCAATTTTAAAAAGATTTATGTACAGAGTGTACTGAAATTTTGATTTAAGTTCAAATTAAACTACAATTAATTACGAGGTTCCTGTGCCAAGCTCGAGCCATATTATTAGCCTTATATTAAGCACTAGTCCTTAATCTGAGCTTTACGTAGATATACTTACAGAAGGAGGGTTTTCAATACTGCCATGGCATAATATTCCTCATTGTTAACTGTTATTCTACAATACAGATCAAAACGGGGAACAATTAAAGCGTCATGCTAACACATGTTGCAAAATCAACGAGTGTTTGGTGACATGTGTATGCAGCATGCGTCAAACAAAAGATAAGCTATTCACAATACAATAGGAAACTTAACATCAGTGCGTCAGCAAATATTTTGGAGGCCGGATACGTAAGGGTAGCATAATATAACTACAGATTAGGACAACAATGCACATTATCGATGTAAATCAGTGTGTGTTTTTGTTTAATTTCTTTACATACTTACATAATCCCGCCTTTTTCCCGGAGGGGTAGGCAAAGACTACATCTTTAAATTTGTCACGGCCTCTGCATACTTCTTTCGTTTCATTCACATTCACAATTTCTTTACTTAAACATCAAAACAATTGAGTGTAAAAGCTACTAGATAACATATTCTATTCAATTAGTCATCTTTAATGACATCCATGTGAAAACGTTAATTGATTTTAATATAAACTGATAAACGATCATGGTACGGAGGGGCAGTTAAAACATCGGAATTGGAAGACATGTACCAGTGATGTAAGGTGATCACCTTGTCTCTGACACTGCCTTTTTGGACCATACATCTTATACGGTAAAAGGTAAGCGTGAATAATAATCAGTGACGTCAATCACAATGTTATTCATAAAGGGCGAATTTCATGACTATTGAATTATACAAATAAAAATATTTAAATATATGACTCTATAAAATGTTTAACTATCAGGCCTACCTCAATGGGAGACAGGCGTGATGGTATGTATGTATGTATATATGTTATTCCTCCGAGATAGGGCGTGTTTTGATGTAGGTATTACTTAAAGAAATGGGATAAAACGCGTTTTTTTACACGCAAGAAAAAAGAAGCGGATAGAAGAAAATGCTTAAGTTTTGAGACTTGTTTAAAATATTCTCCTTAAGCTTATACATATTTCATTGCGAGAGTTCTTGAAATGAAGATGTTATAATAAAGTAAAGCTCAGCCGAAACGGTTGTATCATAACATAATACTGTTTTGAGATGAATATTGTAATGTAAGCCCCTTTGTGATTTTTGGGTACTCTAAATTTACATAATTTATTTTAATATCTTTAAGTAGGACTGTATTTTTAAATAATAATTTACCGAAGGGAACGAATATAGTGATGTTTCAACATGTAGAGAGACAGTATTCTATAAATAATATTTTTGGCTTCTTTTGGTCATATTTTTGACAATATCTTTTAAGTAGAGACAGCAGTCAGTTACAATTGTATGATAATAGATCTTCGATATCGACTTATATAATAAGCTGTTGCTCGCGACTTTGTATTGTTATTTTATCATGGTTATTATAAAATCCGTCCAGTAGATTTTGCGTAAAAAGGAATAGGACCACTTCATCTTTTTCCCATGGATGTAGTAAAAAGCGACTAAGGGACTATCATTAGGCCATATAGCTGAACGTGGCCTGTCAGTCTTTAAAGAATGCTGGCTCTGCCTACCCCGCAAGGGATACTGACGTGATTATATGGATGAAGATTTTGCGTAAAAGAATAACAAAAATGCATCCACACATCCTTACAAACTTTCGCAATTGTAATATACCTAGGCTTAGCAGGATGTTGTAGAAGGACGTTTATCAAATATGGGTTTTGAATTAAAAATATTTCTACAATACTTATTCAGGAACGGAGACAGTGTCTAGGATTTAGTTCTATTCACACCGCAAGCGCAGCCAGGTCGGGTAGTAGGTCGTCGAAGCGGAACGACACACGATACGGGTTCGATCGCGCCTGCATCAGGTTACATCACTGGCCTTTACAATACACTCTACTGGACTTCATATTGGCGATGAAAAAATGAGCTTGTTTAAATTTTCACCATTTAAGCACTAGTAGCGCTAAAATGTTGTACGTTGCCTATCAGCCTTTTCAAAACTGTTGGCTAAGTTTGTTTACACTGTAAGAGATGACGTGATTATATGTACATATGTAAGTTGCGCCGATATTGGCGTGACTGTCCTTGGAACAAATTATAATAAGTTATTCAGCTTCTGTTTTGAAAGCGAATTTTTGAACATATAAATCCATTGGATAAAATCACAAAACAAAGAGAAAATTTAACTTGTTTGTCATTTGATCAAATAAATGTTATTTTCAGTATCGGTTGACTGGAAAAAATGTCTTCTTCTTCATAAGAAGTTTTCTCTTTGTATATATGTTTTCTTTTATATTTGATTTATGCAATAAAGATACGACAACAACAACACTAGGTTCGCTAGGTATTGAAAGGTGGTCAAAAACTAGCTGTCATTTTGTATAGAGCATTTGGTCTAGTGTAAATTTATTATTCACGTCAGTGGGTTACTAGAAAACAAACATGTTTTTCGCAAAATTGTAAAACAAACAAATTGTAACCTTATCACGATTGTAAAAGAGATTGTAAGAGTAGAGTTAACGGCATAGATAGTGAACTAAAGTTGTGAGATCACGTCTGGCGTCTCGCCAGAACTATTTTGCCTACATTATCTGATCGAATAGTCAATAACTGACAGTAAAATCATATTATCGGATCTTTATATGTACTATGAATGCTTCAAATCCTTTTGTGCTTCCGTCCGTACAAACTTGCGAAAATGAAGCAAGTTTCTTTGAACTACCGATATATAAAAAGTTATTATTTTTGGAAGACATGGGCTAGCAACCCTTCGCTATTTGAATCTCAATTCTATCATTTGTCCAAACAGCTGAACATGGCCTTTTAGATGTTTTAAGACTTTTGGCTTTGTCTACCTCGCAAGAGATATAGACGTGATTATTTGTATGTAATAAATTGGTAAAATGAAGTACATATAAAAATGATATTAAGTAAAATAGTGAAATGAAAGTATCTTTAGAAGATTTCTTTATTGACTGTGATGATGATTAATTTGTTGTCATTTGTAAACAAACAATGATTTATTGTTACTGTAACTTCAGATATATTCATCAAAAACATCATCGGAACAAATTGTGTATTTATATATTATCTTTTCTCCCAGCTCTGCCCGCTTTTATTTTTTTACATTTTCCCCTCGGAATTGCTAAAAAGGTGCCTATTTTTGGCATTTGACAATTGACAGATTATATTGATGCAAAATTTGATCAACATTGGTCCGCAGTTTTGGCTTGAAGCGTAACAGAGAGACACACAGTTTTATACATTATAAATGCTAAAGTTTGTAAGGTATATTTGTTACTCTTTCACGGAAAACTTCTTAACTGTCTTCATGAATTTATAAAGCCGTTATATAGCTTACCTAGATATTTAAATTTATAGAGATTTAAGGCAGACAAATTCGCGTGAAACAGCTAGCAATATAACATTTTTTGCAGAATCCTTTCGGCATCAGAAAACTGAGAAGGAATATCTTGTATTATAATGTAGCTTCATGTATATTTATTATTATCATAGTGACTATAATTTCTTTGACATCTGTAAAGATTTATGTTTTATATAAATTTAATACAGTATTTAACGCTTGAAACATCATGTATGCATTTTCGTGAGTGAAAGCAGTTCTCAATGTCCGTACATAGCTCGACATTTAAAATACCCTCGTGAAAACTCAAAGAAAAGGTTAATATGGTAAGACCTCGTGTAACAATAGCTGCAGACTTTACATATTTACAGTCACGAATTCGAAAACATGCCTCAAATGGTTATGACATTATTAAAATGGGGTTTAGGTCTAGAAAGAAATTGAAATAGTTGTATATGAATTAAAAAATAAATAAATAATGTTTGATTAGGTGATGTCATTTCTTGTAAAAAAAAAAAACAGCTTGACAAAAATAACAAAGTAATGCGAAGGCGGGTTCTCCCTAAATGGAATCTCTTTTGTAACTCTTACTTCCGAGATTTTTTTTTGAACCATGAATGCAACACGGAGGTAGTTATTACATTAAGACAAACTGACTTGCATACTTTCTATAAATATTCTAATTAAAAAGTTTTTTGAAATATTTTTTATTATTTTGATCACTTAATCCTAAATCTATCTTAAATGGAAAAAGTGAGTTTTGTTTATTTTGCCTTTTTCACATTAGTTAAAATTAATGAACATTCCCCTTTCTTATTTACAGTTTCGTTAACCAATCCCCGGGAAGATATTTTTCATATTAGATACGAGTATATATAGAACCATAGGTTGACTTGACTTACATAATAATATCTAAGATCAAACGAATATATGACAAGTTTCATGCAAACTCAGTAGAGAAAATCATATTGCTATGATTGTATATATACCATTATTAAGTTTCTATCGGGATAGAGTGAAACTATGATGAATAACGGTTAAAAGACCACCCACGCTGTTATTACTGCAGTCCATTTGTCACTTGTCGTTTAAATTTACGATTTGCTGTTCTACAAATTGTTTACTATCGATTCTTAACCCTATAACGATGATTTTAAGATCACTGTTCAAATTATTGTTCATCTATGATTTTGTAAACTGTACGAGGAACATACAATTGGAAATCGAGAGTAGCGTGCTAGAAACCTAAGCGTTTACTTAAACTAAACAATCGTCAAGTGCGTCAATACTGTTCCTAGTATTTCTGGTTACATCACTAGAGATATAACTTGATATTGCTTTTAAATAAACATTTCCTTTTCTTTATCCGTCACAATTATCTTGTTTTCCTCTTATTTAAGTATAGGTATATAAGCGAATTTAAATGCCAGAATTACCAACATATTTTCGTTGATTCTGATTTTCATGCTAAATCGATTTCATCGGTGTCAGTGGCATTCTGTTTCAGTCTGTGATTTATTCGTTTCCTTATTTTTTACATCAATCAGTAAGGTCTTTTTTTCATATTGTGCTGCTTGACCTCAAGATCAAAGATAGTGACTAGTTCCGTTTATTTTATTTATTTATTCCACTAAATATTTCTTTAAATGAAGTTATTTTTACTTTCGATGTTATAATCTTGTCTGTTAAATCTTGAGGTGAAAGATGTCAACAAGGTCCGGTCTAGCAATGTTTAAGGCATTCATTATATTTTATAGCCACCTTTATTTTACTTGATACTTAGTTCGAATCCTAACACTATCTCTAGCTAAGAATTAAAGTGATTGTTTTCCATCTAATTATCTGAAGTAATAATAGCTATTAAGAGTAACGTTTAATGCCTTGTATTACAATTTGCTATTTGTTACAACAAACGTGCTCCACGTCTATCATGAGGTTGCATAATTTTCTTTCTGTCGAAAAGTTCGCATTGGATAAAGTCCAATGCTGTAAGAATAGCAGGTATCATTATAAAATGTAGCGATTAATGCGTATTGGATATTGAAGAGTTCGATTGTTGTGTTGGAGATAAAAAACGTGATGTAAAAAGTCTGTCTGGCGGCGGTCTAGTCGCTGTCTTAGGCCCACTTTCTCAGACAATCACGTAGTTTTTTTTGGCTGTTTTATAACCGGCAAGCGATTGTTATGGAACTAACACTATCATTATTTCCGCTCTAGGTTAATTATATTCTACATAACTTGATCTAATTTTGATGCATGGGTGGTCTTCGTCAGCATAGCAATTTTATGTTGATATAGATTTGATAATGTAGAAATTAACACAAAATTATACATTGTCGATGTTATATTAATTGAATTTGCATAGATTTTGGCAAAACTACTTACTTATGTATGTCACATTAAAAAGATCGAGAATCGACTATAAGCTTCATGATAATGTGTATTTTTTGAGAAATTTAAAACAAATTCTGTTAGAACGGTCCTATTATTGGCATTTACAATTTAATTAAAATTTTGTAATCATAATGATCTTATCTGTAGTAATATCCGACCGTTCAGGTTCCTTACGCAGTTCAGTTCAGCAACTCTTGTTGAGAAATTAATTGCTTCATGACTCATTATAGGATGATCGGGAATTGGTCACAGTTATAGATTGGACACAGACGATAAATCTGTCACCTTGACTAGTTAATCAGTGACTTGACAACTTCACAAGGATTTGATTGACAAATCAAAAAAGGCACCCTTAACGTTATCAATTAGATTATGCTTAAAAGCAGATTTTGATCAACAAGAATCAAATACTGGCTAGACTGAATGTTCAATTTGTATCAAAAAGATGATAATTTCGATCAGCAGAAATGGATATAATAAATAAATCCTGGCAGTGGTCGCGTGAGCTGTATACGTTACAATTATAAATTAAAATTTTCGGTAGTAAACTCTCCTTGATTTAGTCATCAACATTAAACCTTGTTTATAAAACCAAACAAGGTCAGAAAGTGGAGTCTTTAACCTCAATCATTTGCACATTAGCGAATATACCACCGCATAAATCTAGACCGCTAATCAGACCGCAGTAATTTTTCTCAACATTCTAAATAATTATACGGTTATGCGGCAGAACTATCAAACCAACTTGAAGTCAATTTGCAGTAACTAATGATATTTCACGATGCAATTTCCCGGCACAAGACGTTCACTTTACGAAATTTTAAACGTATTTGCTTTTTTAATAAAAATCTATGATTAAATGTCCCTCGTACTCCATACTGTTATGCATAGTTTCATGAAGATCAGTTCAGTGTTTTTGACGTGATAAATAGACAAACAAACTAAATTGCACATAGGGTAGTACAAACATACTTATATAAAGACTAACAAAATGGCGGCGTTAGATAAAGATTTAAAAGTATCAATGACGTCGAAATCGCATGATTCGCGAGCTCTTCGAAATGCTGTTCAAGCTAAAGACGATACTGATCAGACAAAGTAGGAAACAATATATAAAAAAAACGAACTTCGGTCTCCGAAACAAAGTAGCGGAGGGTGCAAATGGGAACATGCAAATAGAAATAGATTAATTTTCAAAACAGGATACAACTTAATGACGTCAAGAAAACTTATGATTAAATCTACTACCGCTTCCAACGCGCCAACAAACAATAAAGAGACACGTGGATATATGTCTTATATAAAGTAAATTAAAACTCCAGCAGCTTAAAATCTTTATCTATCAAGGTCCGCATTAAAACAAATTCTTTTATCACAAGAAAGTGAACCGGTTTGGCTCGTGTTTTCGTCAATATATATCAAAATTATTAAGCGGCTTATCGCATATCCTTAATCTTAAGTGGCTCTACTTTCACATTGATTAACCTGAAATTGTTGTAGAGTTTTAAATATTTGTCCAGAAATTTAATTAATTCTCGATATGTGTACACAACAGAAAATGTAAGTGCATAAATTATATTAAACATATGTCAATTTACATTGATAATTGGAAAAGTGCTTATAAATATCATGCGCTTTCCCAGATAGGTAGGAAGAGAATTTTTTTTACTATCTACGACCCTCTGTCACGTCTTACAGGGTAGACAGAGCTAACAACGGTCTTGAATAGACCGAAAGGCCACGTACAGCTGTATGGCTTTATAATGGAATTCCATTAGATTCAAATAGTGATAGGTTGCTAGCCCATCGCTTACAAGAAGCGTCCCAAGTTCATTCGCCTATCCCGTAGTTGCCTTTTACGACATCCATGGGAAAGAGATGGAGTGGTCCGGAGTGGATGGAGCGACCCCCGTCTGACCTCTACAATCTTTACAGGGGAACCTAATCACCTCATATTGGATCATGATTTTACCTGTATAAGATAAATGTGCTATATATCACGGTCAGGTCAGGTCACGTCTATATCCCTTGCGGGGTAGACAGAGCCAACAGTCTTGAAAAGACAGAATGGCCACGTTCAGCTATTTGGCTTAATGATATAAATATAAATGTGCTAATTTAACGTAAATGTGAACGAATTACATAAGTGGATACGTAGATCCTGTCGAAGCGAGGGTATTATATATAGGTAACATACATATGTATATGTATGTCATGTCAAGCGCAAGCGCACGTGTTCCTGCGCCGTCGGTGGCGGAAGACTTCTAATTGAGTCCTGGAGTCCTGAAGACCTGGAGCAAGGTCGTTGCTAACTGAATCAATATGAAGATTGTCGTGGAAGCGTGGAGCGTCAGCAGATGAAAGTTACTTTTAATATTCTTATTAATTTTAAAAAACCTAGCCATCGATAACTGTATTAACATGAGTGTGTAAAAATATTTGTATTTGTAAAGAAAATAAAATAATTTAATGATATAAAAAAACATTTCAGATTGGAAGGATATTAGTAAACATGGTGATTGTAGTGTTTTAACAAATAAATGAGCAATTAAATCCCTCCTCTTTCCCTGAGGGGTTGGCGTTCAATTAGAAAAAGTTCCTTTTCCATAGTAAACAGACCGGAGATCAAACCCGGGACTTTTTGGTTCAGAGGCCAGAATCCGACCACTGGGCCCCAAAGTCCATTTTTCTATCTACTATTTCATATCTACGAATTCCATCCCATCGTTTAGGCATATAGCTGAACTTGGCTTTATTATTTCAAGTTTTATGACTATTTGGTTCTGTCTGCTCCGTAGGGAATAAAGAAGAATAATTAAATCAAATTAAAACTAAAACTACTTATAGAAAAGAAAGAAAAAATACGATTACAAATTAAAATTTAATTTACAAATTGTACAGTCCCTGCATAGCATCAACATGCAGGAGCATGCCCAGAAGGCTGCCAGCATTGCCAATTTGAGTGGCAATGCTGATTAGCTAAAATGATGCTAAAAATAATACATATGATTACACTCTGTTTTGCTGACGGTTCAGTTTGCGGAGGTCCGTTTTATTTCGGTATGAAGATTGATGGGCCACCCCGGGTATTTTAATATACGTACAAACAAGTCGAACGCGCCGATGCACCGCCAGTACTCTGTCCGGATGTCCTTATTCCACCTCCACAGTTGAGGAAACACACCTCTCGTGTAACAGTCAAATGCGAAGACAATTTAGAACATTCGTAGAAAAATGCAGTGCTACTCGCACTGTGTTTCAACACTTTAACGCTTACTGTATAATTGAATTCCCTTTAATGCCCATCAGCTCCCGTCCGCAGATATGTCCTTTTCTAAATTCTATATAGGAAAAGCACTACAATATTTACAATCTACATATTAAGTGGTTAACAAAAGACAGCCTTAGTTCATTATGCATCTCTTACAGGAAACCTTAAGAACAAAGAGTTAAAGAGCATCGTAATGTTTTGAATCGAATGAAAATCAAAAGAAAGTATTAATTTTATTGAAATCGCAGAATTTGAAAGCTCAAGCTAAACTATTACATAATTAGTTCATGATTTATTCAAGGTAAGTTAGTCTATCTAGACCTTCCCGTTTCAAAGTTTCTATTCACACGTTCTTTAAGACTCTCTTAGGCTAAACTGACAAGTTTTCATGAATTGATGTAGTAAATGAGATGAAGGAAAAGAAGGAGGTATGCAGGGACCGAGTCCAGTAGAAAGATGTCTCTGCCTATCCCTCCAGGAAAGTGGTATGATCATTTGTTTGTTTATCCGTGAAGTATAAAAATCTTGAAAATTGCGATCAAATTAACATAGTACCAGTAAATGAAATCCCGCATAAAATACATCGGCATTGCCTCTCGGGGATAATAAAATTCCGACAAGCCAACACTTATACTTACACAAATTACACTGAAAATAATTATTACCGTAGATGAAGAGAAAGCTGCAGCAATTAACAGTCGTATGGAAACCAGTGAGGTTTTAGTGCATTCTGTAAAGTGGCCACTTTCGGAGTTTAGTAAATTGCCTATATATTAAAGAGACATATCAGAACTATTTGAATAGATTTAACTTGTGTCTATTTTTACGAGTATTAAGCTACATGAATATCAATAAACTTAAATGTATAAATTATAGATGTTTCACATGGAAATTTTCCAAATGTCTCCTTTGGCGACAATACTAAAAGAGTTTGTCTTATAGATATCTTGATCCGATGTAAATTTGAGCGGTGCAAACTTTCATGATAAGGTTACATAGGATGTTGACATATGTATGTAAACACATGGTATAATCGTATTGTAAGTGTAGTTGATTGGAAAATCGCATTCTATGAGCAACTCCTTAAAGTAACCGAAATTGAATGAGAAAATGATTGTAAAGAAAGGATGAGAACAATTTGTTTATTTAGTTTTTAAAGCTTAGTAACAAGAAAGGATAGGATATTTAACTATAAAAAAGCCAATTGAAAGATGCCTTGAAGAGTGGGCTCACTACACACCGGATTGGATTTGGCAAAGGTTTACGTCCCGCCCACAGCATCGTTGCAAGTGTAATTTATGTACTAGAAACGAATCTGTAGGAATATTCAAGTACAGTCTTATATCAATGAAAAGCTTTGAATATAGTTAACAATAAGAACAATTTTTGGAGTACCACAGACATAAAGATCTAAATAAGTAAGAGATGGATTTGATTTGCTTTCAATGATTTTCCAGGAGAGCAATCTGAAATTTTCCAAAGTCTTCGTAGATTAAAACTCGCAATGGTTTTGTTGTCGCTGATTTTTCATTACTATTAGACAAAACTTTTCCCTGGTGGTTATTTTGTACTTGACAAATGAAGCTCAATAATCATGTCATAGGAATTTAGTTATTATAAGTTGTAGATCTATAAGAAAACATATTGGGCTCGCGGGTAAAATTTACTTCAAGACAAGAGATGCTCCTGTCAATTTCAAAGAAATTCGAGAAACATGGCCCGAGTTTCAAACAACATTGGCTGTACTTATAGTACAACCAGTAGGAACTTCTCATACACATATAGAGGCTCTAGTTCACCGGGCGAGTGTACTCCGTTCTGCCAAGGCCCTCGCCCACAGCACCTACTCGTAGTTTACGACTCGCACTGCATTTGTTGTCGCCGACATCCGCTGATTTACTGACGCTAGCACAATCGTATACCATTTCCCGTTAAGGTGCGCCCGTGAATATTTAATCGTAGAAGTTATAGGGATAAAGGGGACGTTATTGTTGGATATGTAGCGTGCTATAGCTGTAGAATGATCATCTTACTTTTTTACTGTTGCTCTTGTGAGAAACTGTGTGGATTTGAGCTCTCGAGATTTTAAGAAATTAATGTATTTTGCTTTACTTGTACGGCGCCCCTTATGTTCAAATTCAAAAGTTTAAATTACTTTTGTATAATGTGTTGATGTCTTTTCTGTACCTACTTATTCAATGTGGAAAATATTTTATCACCAAGAGTTGAAAGAGTAATTTTGTGTTAAACTTAACTGTAATCGGGAGCCTATATAGTTGATATTTTTTGATGTTGATATCAATCGATATTCTGTTATCTAATCAATTATTTCGAAAAAAGCTGGATACCATTATTAAGGTGTAAATCCGTTGCTGTGTAAGGGCAATTTTTACGGTAAGAATAATTTACTTGATAAATTATATGAAAGTACCATATCTCAAGCAATAACTTGAACCTCTTTGTAAAGAAAATGGCAATCGGCGAAGTACACGCTCGCTTGACGCTCTGATTATCTGAAATAATTCTTTGCCGTGACAATGTAGGTATATGCCTGATCTTCCCTTTCTTTCTTTTCGGTTAACTACAGAATTAAGCGTAAATAGAAAAAAGTTTAAAAATTAAGCTTTTGGTTGATGTAAAGCCATTTTTATTTTAACTCCTACTTTTATGCAATTCGTTTTTGGCCTATTGTTTGATAAGTTTTGCAATAAGACAGATGGATCCACGTAACTGTTTGCCTACGTACCGTAGCATTACACAAGAGTGGATTTGCGGCTTAAATTCCTAGAATGGAAAGATTGAGGTTCTTAGAAAGTGATAATGGGAAGAAACTTTAATAGACAATTACCAAAGACGGTATGCCACTGTAAAGGGATTTACTAATTAGCTTATCATAAGAATTAGTTGTACAGAACTAGTAGTAGAAAGTAAAAGTAGTTTAGTCTGATATATTTATGTACGAGTACAAAAGTTGTTCTTGAATCATCATCTACATATGTATTTCTTTTTCCTCCTGGTGTCACTCCCGGTTACATCCTCGCCTCTCATGATACTTTTTGCCGATGGTCCGGCAAGGAGATGTAGTGAAACACGTAATGGTTTTAAGTGTGTTTTAAGTGTGTCTATTTTACATAGATCGGTTGCTTATATACTAATAAAGGACGTGCGTTTTGCTATCTAACTTAATCTCTAAACTTTATCTTAAAGTGTGCCTTATCTGGTTATGTGCTGATTGTATGATTTGATGTTTGTGACGAGTGGCGTAGAGATGTCGCCACAATACTGATAGTTGCCTACTTGCAGGCTCAGAGGCTCGTGAGTGGTTAACATTACATACAATACTTTGTTTTATTTTTTGAGGTAATTTTTCAGTACTTATGCAATTATGTTTTTTTTTTATTTAATTTTATGACTGGTTTTTCTTGTATGTTTCACTGTACGTATTTCGTTGTATCTGTAATGCATGGGTGTCCGTAACGTCAACACCTCCAGAAGCGCTAGATGTTTACGGCCAGCATAATGTTGAGGTGGTACGAGTATCCTTTCGGGAACACCATTTTTTATTATAGTACCCGTTTATTTTTTAATGTTAGTATTCATTGAATAAATACTTTTTACTTTATTTTTTTTTCTTTACAGAGGAGCCCAGAGCGTGCCTTTTCACCATGATCCTGGCTTGAGTAAGTTAGGTTTTTTCACAAAGCGGTTCCCGTTTGACCTACGCAATCTTTGCATGGGAACCACATCTATATTGGATCATGGCAAAAGTCGTATTGCTTATTAGTCTCCTTTTACGACATCTATGGGAAAGAGATGGAGTGGCCCCATTTTAAAGTGTAAGTAAATATATACATGTAAGTTTACTTTATTGGAAGGGTTAATGAAACATCTGCTATCGTTTAAGTACCTCATTTATTTTATTAACATTTTCACGCTTGACTGTTTTTTGGGGGACAAGATTTATTGCGTCAGCAACATTTAATTAATTTGATAACAATATGGGTTTGGCTTCCTATTTGGTCAATTGAGGAAATTAATTTTAATCAGATAATTCATTGTTAAAAAGAATTCAAAAGAAACTTGAATTCTAGTGCCATGTGCCGTGTAGATTCCTGTCACTATTTGAATCTCAATTCCATCATGGAGTCATACCACTGCACATGACCATTTAGTCATTTCAAGATGGTTGGCTTTGCCAATTCCGCAAGGTATACTAGACTGACTACAGTATCTCTATTTGCATAAATACGCAATTCTACACAATTACCCGAAATAAAGTTTAATTCTATATTTAAAAGTACGGGTTAACCCTAACTGCGGCACATCATGAAAAAGTCTAAGGTTGATATAATTACTTATGATATAATGATAAAAAAAACTATTTGCGTATAAGTGAGCGACCGTGTCATAATGTTGAGGCGTGTAAACAGGATGTAGATACAACTAAATTGTAAAATAATGAAAGTGCAGTGAACGCGACATGTGGGAATGAGGACAAATTAGGGACCTGCTTATTGGCGTAGGCGTAACCTTCAGATGACTGCAAAGCACTTGTACTTTTTGGACGTTATAATATGTGTTTTCTAGCAAAGTATAATTGAAAGTGTTGACTGTTAAATAAATGAGTTCTTATTTGTAAATACTTAGATACATATAGCCATGTCTTTGCGTTTTGCCCTTGCGGGGTAGACAGAGCCAACAGTTATGTAATACTGAAAAGCCACGTTCAGCTGTATGGTTTTATAATGGAATTCAAATAGTGTCAGGTTACTAGCCCATCGACTACAAGAAGAATTCCAAGTTTTCTTAGCCTTTCCCTTAGTCGTCTTTTTAGATATCCATTGAATGGACGGCATATAATGTGAGTGCCGGGAACCACACGGCATACAATGTCACTGTGTTTGTATATGTATGTTGTCATTACTAAAACTGGGGCGGTCATTTAGCGTCCTCCTACTGTCGTTGTATCGCTTCCAGCCACTTGCATTATCTTGCAAATGTGACGATTGCTTTGTAACGGCCGTTATCAGACACTGACACTCTTCTGGTTGTTTCGAATAAGTTACATTCATGTAAACACATATAGAACATAAAAAAATAAGTTATTTCGATTGTGATTTTTATGAATGTGGATGAAGCCAAAGAAGTATGCAGGAGTCGTTGCTAGTGGAAAGATGTAGTCTCTGCCTGCCTTTTGGAAAGAGGCATGATTATATGAAAGTTTGTATAATATTAAATCATTTGTGCATAAAACAGTTCTAATGACAGAGTTCCTGTACAACTTTTCTTTTAATCAGTGCAAAAACTATAAAAATTCTACCCATGAATATAATTCACATTTCTGAGATTTCACAGACTAAACATAAACTTGGTAAGTATATAAATATGTAAAAAATAATGAAATATTGGGACATAAATGTCTTTTATTGGTCAAATCACTGAAGATGGAAAATATGAATTTAGATTATTTTTGACGAATATCTGATTGAATAGCTGAATTGATCAGTAGGTAATTAATAAAATGCAGTTGCATTGAGTACAAACCTTTGACTTAAGATTTGTAAACAGATTACCACATTCAACTTATGTTGTAAACATGATAATTAATTAAAACTATATGTTTATTAACAGGAAAATCACTTCATATGTTAAAGTAACATTCTTCGAAAAATTTCAATCACTGTATGACTCAACGTTTTGTCAACTATTGGAATTTGGCTCTAACCTATTTGCATTTCTGTGTTGCCTTTGAAAAAAAAAAACAATTATCTGGCAACATTATGTTGTTATCTGTGCGGCAACTGTTTTAGATATCGTATGCTGTTTGGTTTTTGGTGAATCATGCAATATCTTAGTTGGTATCCGACCGAACAATGATAGGAATGAAATTTTCTATGCACGATTATTTTTTTCTCGCGAACTTTTAGATACTTAAACGAATTTTTAAAATGAGTGAAATTGCCTTGTAGTTCCCGGTACCAACAGAAAAAAGAATTACTCCAACTCTTTACAATGGATGTCGTAAGAGGCGACTAATGGATGGCTTATAAACTTGGGAATTTTCATTTTCAGTCTTCATGCCAAACCGAAAGTACTATGGAAACCAGGGGTATGCCCTTGACCATGGATTGGGTGAGTCTGGTTTTTACACAAAGCGACTCCCATCTGACCTCCGCATCCTTTACAGGTAAACTTAACCCGTATTGGCTCGTGGTTCCACATCCAGTTCCTTAAGAGCATCGGTTAGTATTCAAACTAATGTACTAACTTTCGAAATTAGTCATTGGTGCATGGCCGAGATAGGATACGAACCTGTGCCTTTCTGCGCATCACGCATTTTAACCGGGCACCTTACTGATTCGACCACCGACGATCTAATTACTTTTACGAGGCTACGTAACCCTAATGAGTTTGGTCGCCTTCCCCAAATGTTTTACAAGGCTCGTTTGGTTACCGTTACGGCGTCCTAAAAGCCTGTTATCGAGAGTCATAAAGAGGTATCCTTCTAATGCGTGTGAAAGTAACGTAGGTATATTTTGTTATACAAATAGTTTTTGATTTCAATGGTTTGTAAAACATAGTAAAGTTTACACAGATTTATAAGCTAAACAAAAGAAAATTATACGCGATATGTGTTAAATATTTATTATTAAAATAAAATATGAGTACTTATTTATTCAGTTCCTACCATCACAATATTGAGTTTATACTGAAGTAAATTGCATGGTAAATGTATTGATATAAAACACATTTTTTTCTACAATGACAATTTAAATTACGTTACACGATGATTGTTAAGGGTCAGGTCAAAAGTACCCGAAACCGCTGAGCTTGCATGAAGAGAGTTATGAATACTTATGGATGAAGCAAAGGAAATATGCAGAGATCGTGGCAAGTGGAAAGAGGTAGTCTCTGCCTACCCCTCCGGGAAAGAGGCGTGATTTTATGTATGTATGATTGTTAACCTGTGTGTGCCAAATTTCATTAATATTGGTCTAGTAGTTTTTGGGTATGACCGTTGGAAATTCATCATTATGTCATATGTCTCCAAGGTAAAGTCCCGTTACGATAGATACTTTTTCAAAGATAAGTGTATTTTATAAAGATAGAAAGATATTTTCTATAATTTCTTAATTTGTACTATAATCAATGCTATCTGATATCGCATATCAAGGTTTACGAAACAATATCTCTTTCACGTCGTCATAAGCAAGGATTAAGGCTTAAAGAAATTGCTTCCATATGAAAAATGTGAACTTTACTTTTCATAATTATTTTTTTTTTATTCATGCATTGTTAGAAAATGAAGAAAGTCTGGCCCTTTATTCTAGTAACATCATATTAAGACAGTTCGCGAATATCATTATTTGGATAATTGTAATTTTAACCACTAATTACGTATATGGGTCAATGATACAGATGTTACTAGTTTTTTGATTAGGCATGTAACTATTTGACTAAATATCTAAGTGAAAATTGTAAAAACAAAAGTGTACAATTTTGCAAAAACTTGAAATGAAATGGTTTGAACAAAATTGACTAAAACATTATAGGTTACCATATGAAAATACATATAATATAGAATCCTTCATGCGTGAGTTAAACTCACACTTGGCCGGTTTTTGCTTAAACTAATATTACAATGGCAGACTCATAAAAGGAGCGATATAACTGATAGGATGGTTTTCAACAGCTGTTCGCAAACCGGGCCGTTTGAACACACATACAATCTTTTTGTTATACGCGCTTTTAAGTGCAAATGGATGTTCATATATTGACATGGTTAATTTTTTTAAAACATTAAGGAACCACAATCATATTCTATCACTTAATCTAGCCTTTCAGCTATCCAGCACCTTAGAGTCTTTCCGAGACTAGGGGCTTTCTCGTGATACAAGTTCACATAAACTTGGGATTTTTCTTTTAGGCGACGGACTTGCAAACTGTCAATAATCGAATCTTAATTCCATCATTACGCTATATAGCTAAACGTGGCCATTCAGTCATGGGAAGTAGGCAGTAGACTAATTATTAAGCAAATCCACGGAGAAAAGGTAGTCTATAATAATGTGCAAGTCATAGCCCTTTTCACATCACTGAAGGTCATTCTGCGGTCACAACTCACATCAAGTTTACTCGCCTATCCTGATCCCCATATAATTGCCAACTGGGAAACCTGTTTCGATTTATTGTTTGTCTGTAGCAGGAACTAATAATACTAGTCTGAGGTTTCGATTGTACAATCAAAGCCACAGAAACAGATAATGTTATCTCTGTGTTCTGTGATCGAAGCAATATTTCTCATAATATTTGCGAAACTGTTGGCTCTGTCTACCCCGCAAGTGTATGTGGCCATTATTATATGTATGTTTGTATTATATATTAATTACGAGGTATATTTACCTCGTAGTAGTAGGAATTACTACTACGAGGTAGGAATTACTCGTCGTATAATGTTACATATACTATGTTGAGGTTGAGACTTCAAAACTTTAAAAAAATATAAGTTTTTACAGTAATAGGAACCCTATTACGAACATTGGTTTAAACAAAATCCAATTTATTGTAAAAAAAATAGTTAATGTCACATTTTTATCGTTTCCTAGTCAGTGGACCGCATCGGCAATAAATATTCCGGTAAACTAAACAATGAAAATTGCCGATAAAGATTTATTGTGTAACATTTCAATACTGCTGCACACGTTCATTACGTTAACGTTAGCGTCATTCGCCGGCTAACTGTATAAAAAGTTGAATAGTTTGCGAATTGGAGGTGGTTCGATGATCGTATGATACAATGCCGGCGCTAGGTAAAAGTTGGATAGATCAAGTAACGGCGCCCCCTTCTCCTTATCCCCAAAACTACAAACATAAAATCACGCCTCGGTAGGCAGAGAAAAGTATCTTTATATCTTTCCACTATCCAATAAATCTGCTAACCTGCAACTATTATTTAGGAGTGAAGAAGACAGCCCCATTTGTTTGTCTACCACAGATTTTGCGTACTCAGGTACATAAAAAAAATATGACTTCAACAATATCCAAAAGGTGAGTGTTAAATAGAAATTGCTCGTGACTTCTATGATACTATATGGTAGGGCCGTCCCCCTGGTACGATACCTACACAAGGCTGTGCAAATTGCAAACTGTGGGTAATTTTAATAGTTTTTATGATTGTACAGAATAGATAACTAAAAAAAATAATTTAGAACCATTAGCGTCTGTGTTCCCTAATAATATCTAAATTAAATATCAATCAAATTTGACTTTTCCGATTTATTTATAGACGATTCATTTAATTTTTATGCGTCAACTACTTTCTCCGTTATTTGAAAACAAAACTTAAAGCATTCACCGAAACAGGTCAGCTTGCCGAGTAACATTACAACATCTTGTTTTATTGCTGCAAAACTTGTCAAAAGAACAATTTTAGTTTTGGGATAACAATAACGCTCCATCCCCAGCGATGCATTTGAGTGTAGAGGAACTCGGAACAGTTGGAATCAGGTCCGATGCTACAGCGTCGCCGGCCGTGTTCCGAGCCGGTCGTGTCTCCGTCACCAGTCCGCCTGTGATCACCGCCACGGAGCCACGCCACGCACGGCGTGAGAACCTCACAAGATTTCTGTGCATATCCACTAGTGACAGTGAGAGTGAGTGACCAGGAATTGTAAGGACTTTTCGAACAGCGAACATACAACGACACGAAATTTTAAGAAAAAATAGTTGCACGTGTTTTATCGGTAAGTTCAATTTAAATGTGTCTATTTGTTCAGTTTCGTGAGTATTGTAAAAAAAATAATTTATGATTTTGTGTTTACAAAACTATTTTTTTTTTGGGTATTTGGTGTGATCTATTACTTAGCCTTATTTTTAATTTTAAACTACCGCCGTCAACGTTACATTTTACTTTGAAACCGATGATGATTGCGGATGATTTTTATGGTGAAACTGGCTGATGACAACGTTAAAAGAAACAAGTTTCCAAGGTTTTCCATGTAATTGGGTTCAGTAGTCAAATATTGCACTTTGCACGACCATAAGCATGTAGGTACCTACATAGGTACATATTCGTAAAACAGATAATAAGTTGGTATTATATGAAGCTCCTGTATTTTCTAGTGTGACACACTTACCTAGCAGATAAGATATCGGTAAATCTACTACGTTCAGTATAATCATCAGTTAGTTTCATTTCATAATCGGCAAGCATGATTCGGTCACGTGTGCAATATTCAAATGTATCCTTAATAAGTTTTAGGTATTCAAATTTGTATTAGGTAGGAACCTTTTATAATTTCAAGTGTTCATTCTTGAATCTTTCTTTTGTAATTTATTTAAAAGTTTAAATAAATCGAAAGAAATCCCCACCAATAACGAAATTTCTATATTTTTATGATTTAAATTATTATTTTTTTATCTTTTTTCACATTCTGATAAAACTGATAACAGAGTTAATTTTAATACGACTAACATTTTGACTTACAAAGGTAATTTGTAGAATTCATATCAAAATATTGTCGTGTAGTTTCAGAAAGACCAAATAAAGTAAGAACCATTATCTCTTCTCGAATGTTTTAGAAGGTAGGTAAAGGAAAAAGGCAGAAAATCTAAAATTATCAAGGAATTGTCAATAAGACGGCATAAAAACTTTTCTAAAATCATTTTACTAGTATATTTTACAATTATTCCATAAGTCAAAGTTAGAAGCTGTAGTTGCAAGCGAGTAGGTCTACACGTGTATATAGAAATTATAGGGAGGTAGGTACTGTATTTTTTTAATATATTTAAAAAGCTAGGCAGGTTTATTTCGGTTTCGCAAAACTAAAATGGAAAATATGGAGTAGAAATTAAATAGAAACATAATATGGAAAAAAAATCGACACAACGGAACATCAACATTTGGGCGCATCTGAAATACAAGAGCCGCTTCCGAGACAAAACAATAAATGTTTTATAAACATACAATCTGTTAATTGAATCTTACGTGAAGACAATTCGTTAGTATTAGTAGTAGCCGTATTTGAATTTGAAAATGAAAATGTTAAAATTGTGATTATGATTGAAGTCACTCACCACACATTTATACCTAATATGAATTTGTAAAGATTCAGTTTGTGTTGTCTTTAAAGAAAATGCTGAATAGTCACGATTTATTATTTTAGGAACATTTAGTTTTTATACAAAGAATGAAATTTGTGCATTCGGTACACACTACGTTACATTAAAATTTCTACTTTTTCTATTTTATTTTAATAATAATTTACATTTTTGCGTTAATCTCTTTTCTTGTTGTTCTTTGTTATTTCTAAAATACTTTCAATGTTGAATCTGACGACGTGATTTTTCGGTCTTCTTGGACGAAATTTTTATTACGATTAAAGCTGGGTCGTGCTATGCTTTTTAAATTATCCGTGCTGTATTCAACTGTAACAGATTATAAAGTATATATAGCCTTAGACGGCAAGGAGGCTGTGCAGACTATTATAGTAATGGGTCGTGATTATCTGCTCTCGATTAACCCCGACCACCGGCGAGCTACCCTACTGGTTCACTTCCTTGTCGAACCACTTTGTTATTAGGTCGGCACAAAATAAGCTACTTATTTAATTTTTTTTCATTATAAGAGCATGCAAACAAATATTAAAGCACAATAATAGATTGAGACAGCTGAATGTAATGGCGTGGGCCATCAAAATGATAATTGTTAATGAAGAGAATAACAAACATAGTTCCCGTTTCTTGTACGAATTATTTAATTTTCTGAACCTTCTACACGGCTTCCATTGTCGTCTGGAAGCTAAGAAAAAACATAGGTGTGTGAGCGTGAAGCTTGAGCTTCTTCTTAGTCAATAAAGTTAAAGGCTTATAAATTGGCAACCACTATTAACTTCTATTTGAATCTCAATTCCAGCATTAACCGATCTGAACGTGGCCTTCTTTTATATACTGATGGCTCAGTGTTATTCGTTTGGGATACATACGTAATTATTATGTGTTCTACCTTAGGTATGGTGATCTTGAACCAAGCGCAGTTATTATTTAATCTCAATGATATCTTAGTCATGCTAGCCTTTTGAATTGCTTCATAATGATAGGAATGACACTGTTGCAAATATACGTGACACACAATCAGAGTTTCCCCCAAAGAAATAGGGATTGCTCTCTCTCTCTCTCTCTCCCTCATCTCTTGCTCTTTTTACGTTTGATTTTTTTGACACTTAAGTCACTATAACCCACCTCTTTGATGTTTGTGTGAGCGTCCTAATCCCAATCCCAACTAATATTATAAATGCAAAAGTAGGTTTGTTGGTTATATGCCATCATCATGAACCAAACTTCTTGAAAAGAACATAGAGTACTTTTTCGTTTCGTTATTCCAGTAAAAAATATATAGTTCCCGTGGGGTTTGCGAAAAACCTGTATTTTCTTGTAGGTGGCGGTTAATTGGTGTGTGTAGGTGGCGCTAAATTCGCGCGTGTAAGTGGCGATAAATTCGTGCATGTAAAAGACTTTAAACTAGTATCATTATTTATATGATTATTAATAAATGATTATGTTTAATACTAGCTTTTATCCGAAGTTTCGCCCGCGCGAATCTATAATACAAAAGATTATTATTCCGAGTTCAATAACACTTGACAACGTAAGTGCTGCTTTAGGTATCGTATGGTTTGCTCCATAAATGTTATTTCTTCAAAAAATGTGTAAGTGTGCATGCTTACCTGTGTTTTTCCTTACTGTTTCTCTTTAGTTTATTCAATTCATGTAACCTTGACCAGAACGACATAAACAGTTTACTGTAGCTACGCAACTCGTAGAATAATGTGTGTAATTTGCGTGTACATTACATTCAGCAAAACGAAATAAAACTCACATCCGACCATCTGCAAGGTATTATTTTGCAAGTCTTGAGGCGTCGAGATATGACTGGCCGACTGACGAAACCACAAAATTTGTTTAAAGTATCCTTGTTCAATGTAGAAATAAATTCTGAGAATACAACGAGGAAATTGTGTTATCACTTCAGATGAAGAATAATTAATAATATACCTAATTAGATTGCCAGGCTAGGTCACCTCTGCCCAAGTGAAGATAAACTATCTTTTAGACCATTATCCAATTATATTATCGCTGGATGTTGTGAATTATTATTCTTGGATTTACATTAACGAAACCTATTAGTAGGTAGACAGACAGTATGTTTTATTCGAACCGAACAATTTTTTTTTAACACCAACTTTTTTCTATATGCTTCGAGAGTCCCGATGAAACATAAGCCATAACATACCTATTTATAAAGACTTTTTTTTAAAATTTTATTTATTAGTTAAGAGCCGGTTTCTCAATTCGACATTAGTATACTTTCTTAAAAAAAAACATTCTTAATAGAATCCAGTACCACTTTAAATACTTAAGCTTAAATAATTACTAATTAAATTGATATTTTTGTGCCTTGTATATAACTAATTTTTATCCAAAATCAAACGAATATTATAAAAACTAACACAGGCAATCAGTGATGCTTCTCAGTTTCATGTAAATAACAATGTGAATGTCAATTATTTACTTACGCGTATTTGATAAAATTGTATGATTTTGTATGATTTAGTGACGTGTATTTGAATACAATCCGACGTGATCGATTATGATGTTTATTCTTAAGGGACACCGTCACGAAATGTGTACATTAAGAAGGATGTGACCAACGCGATGTGATATCCCGCCGTATTTGTTAACGTTTTTTCATCTACATCATCCTAAGAATTTGTAAGTGTTTTATTTTTCATATTCATTTCCTTCTTTACCTTTTTAATATACGAAATATATCTTCTTATTATTTGATAGCAGCATTTTTTGTTAGACTGACGCGATCTACCATGAAATTGTATATTTGGGATTCCTAATTTATTGCTTATTCTCCACAGCATTATACGTATTTTGATCAAATGCGCCTTCTTATTTATCGTGGTGAAAGTACTACCTACTTTCGCCCCCAGCTCGAAATAATTTGGCCTGCAAATCTGTATCAGCACTTGCGCATGCGCTGTGCAAAAAAATGGTGTCATTAGGTCTTGATCCGACGTACAACATCAGGTGATGCTAGCTTGTAATTTATTAAATGTCTAATCTAGGTATATTTCGAAACACAATCGCTTGATTTGCATAGTGCTTGCGTAGATCGGATAATTGTTACGATCACTTGGTTTATGATGACATAAATTTTTAAACGATTTATTCTGTATGCATCAGTCATTTAGTGTATACGTTTACGTTTAAATCTTTCATCATTTAAGTATAGTATAATATTTGTGACATTAACATTAATAAGTGTTTAAATGATATTGGTGTTGTGATATATTGTTATTAAAGGTATGTAATTACTTGATTTTTGTTCTACTTTCGATAAACTTTTGTGTTTGTCTAAAATTAAGTTTCAGTGGAGGAGTTAATAGGCGTTCGGCTAACAAGTTCCAAGGTACCCAGGATCAAATTCATTACGAGAACGTCTCTTTGACACTTTTGATTTACGTAAGTGATATAAGAAGTGTAAAAAATAGATCAGAGTACCTATATGCGGTGCGGTTTTGTTATCCATCTAGGGAAGGTTTATCTCTTGAACAAATATATTTGAATTTATCTATGGTATTCATTTCTAAAATAAAAGATGTCAACTCCTGCAGGCACTTTAACTGTAACTTATCTTTACCAGCCCATATTTAAAATTTTATCCTCGGTTCTTACCTGATGTAATAAAAATTCGGCATTTTTTACATTTGGACAGTAGCTTTGAAGCTAGATAACGTTTTTGTTTTTAACGACCTTCAGAATAATAGTTGTATGACGGGACCTGGATATTGTTTGTAACCGTGTTAAAAACTACAAAAACAGATTTTTTAGTGTTTAGTCAATGCACAAAAAATGTCTAAAGCTTTTAGGTACTTACCTCACAATTGTTTTGAAGTCATCGTCAGCATGCAGCTGACATGACAGACTAAATCTAGTTCGGAAGAAATGTAAAATGTTTGAGATGTTTTTCTTTTCTTTTATAATTGTTAAATCTTTATTTTCCATGTAACTACAGTTAATTGATTGTGTACATAAGGTAAAAATATTCTTAATTAAAAACAATATACCCACTAGCTAGATCTGGTTTACGTGTGGACCACCACTGAACCAAAACGAAACGCGTGACTGACTTTGCGTATTTAATAAATAGTATACCTAGCTAGGTAGGTGTGGGTAAGCAAATAGGTCAAAGGCCGTTACCCTTATTGGACATACAATCTATTGTCATAGTGGCCTATTGTCACGTGCATTAAATGCACATAACCTAATGATTGTGGTGCATCATCGGCACATATCTAGTCCCTAAATCTTATAAATTTTAAACGTGCGATAATTAGTCTTTTAAGTGTTTCGGTAAATGTGCATACGTTGTTAAAAAATTGTTCCCGGTCGTGGACATATTCTCTATATTTTCACCTAAATAATTTTCCTATATAATATAAACCAGCGAATTTATGGGTCCAGTGGTCAGAGCGATCGGTTTTCACGTCGGAGACTACCCAGTTTCAATCCACAGAAACATAGATTTATTTTATGTTTTTACAATTTTTGATGGTTTTTCTGGCGGTCACCGCTCTCATGTACTAATCTATGCCAGCTATTTTTCAATATAATTTACCTTTAATTATTTAATCAAACGAATTGTTTGTGTAGGTAAATAAAATTCGGAATAATGTAGACGTATCTAAGTAAGAACACTTGTTTTGTAACAAGGCACTTATAGTAATTAGCTTAACGAGTATTGGGTAGCAAATTGTTAGGTTTCATCTTCTAACCACTTAAATAAACTTCCCGTTTAATAGTATCCGCTTCTGTTATTAGTTTTCTCTAAATTATGTTTATCCTTTTTAAAATAGTATACATATCGGTCTTGTATTTTTAGTAACTACAAAATTTATGTATTCCTTAATTCGTGAAGAAACTGTTTTAATTATTATGTCTGGGGCATTTTTTACCCAAAAAACGCGTCTTAGGAAAAAAAAAATCAAAAACTGTTTGTAAAAGCAATGAAATAAAAATATACAACAAGAATGACAAATACTAATATACATTTAGCCTTTAACGCAGATGAAAGCAATGCAGCAAGTAAAGCAGCAAATTTAAATTAAATCAATGACTGGGATATAAAGGTTTAAATTCAAATGAAATAAGACAAACTTCGCTTGAATTATTTACTATTTGCTAGTTCTACAACAACTATTTTAATTACAATCAAATCAATATAAAACGTGTGAATGAAAAATAAAATAAGTAAATATGAATTGTTTGATAACGGTGGGAAAAATAAATTAATGACTTTATATTTATGTAAGCTTCGAGTATGAGAATATACAGTACAATATTGATAAAGTCTATTTACGGCTAAACAGGGAGATAAGTTCCTTATCTAATATATTCTAATAAATATATTATTTCAAAGATTATTCCAAGTTTAATTAACTTAACTATTATAAACAATCATTATAGTAGGTTACGTATAAGATACATTTTTGTAAAGTTTCATTAAAATACACTTAGATTTTCCGTGAAAGAGTTACAAACGTAGAACTGTCGTGCTTACTGTGGGCTTAGCTCAATCTGTTTTATACGTACTCATTGACTTTCTCTTCTATAATATTAGTTTAGGGTATGTAATGATGGAACTTTTTCCCCTAAATATGCAAGAGTAATAAATATTAATAAACAACCATGTAACTGTATGTTTCCCTAATAAATAAAACTATAAGCCACTATAATAATTAATTAGCTAGAAGTAACAGAAAGATCATTATTAAGAGTATAAACATTGAATCGTGACGAACGCAGGTCGGCTGCAATTACACCAACGACCTTTGTATGTTTTTGTCTGAATGATTTCCTTCAGCTCAGCGTCCAATCAGTGCAGGCATTAATTACACCGTATCTCGAGTGTTATCTTCGGTAAATTTTCTCAGGACCAAACAATACCTCCTTTGACAACGGGTCGTCGATCTTCAGCCATTAGTTGGTGAAATGCCCTACGTATGGTTATGGATGGACTTGTAGTTATGGGGAGATTTTTAAATGTTACAGTAGAGATATTAAGTTAATTATAATATTACACTTTTTTCATATATTTAAATATGGACTTGATTCTCAAATATACTTAACCAAACAAAAGGCGAAAAAAATATTGAGCCTCGTTATTGCAGCGTCAAAGTATTTATTTGAAAATAATAAGGACATGCGGTCGTACAATTTTAAAGCCATTTGTATTTAATATAAATTATATTAATATATCCATATAACTGCACTTTCTCCAAAAGTAACTCGTTCGTCTATAAAAATGTCTCTATTAAAAATTTTAAAAATTGTACATGATAATAACTAGTACACTTTCCTAGCACCCCACTTTGATATTTATTACAAAACCCGTTTAAATACGGACGTTAAATATCGGCTTTCTACGACAATAATTCAATCTCAACTATAACGACATCCATAATATTATCTTTTAGTACTGGTGTCTTTATTGCTTCACTTTTTTATATCTTTAATGTTTGCAGGGCCAATAAACGGTTTACTTGTAATTTATTATTATAACCCATAATCATAAATCATTCCAATTAGTTGTCCAATAGGCACTGAAAAAAAAAGCGAACAGTACCTAATGTCTTATATAAAATCAACGCGTTAATCGAAAAAGTGATTTTGAAACAGCACAGACTATATACAAGATAAGTACTTTCGTCAATTTCACAAAAAATATTGAATGTGAAGAAAATTTAGAAGTAAAATGTTAATTAACATGCAGTCTTCGGCCAGATATAGAATTATTGACTTAAAAGTTTCGTATTGTTTTCGACGATTTGTTCTCTTCAAAAATTTTCTAATTGACAAACACGCGATTCTCTGATATTTCTATTTAAAAAAATTACTTCTGGTTGTTACACAGATTCGCCAAATAAAATTTGGTATAAGTAATATTCGCCAAATAAATAATAACGGATTTTTTCATATAAGAACAGCATCTTTAAATGTCCATCAAAAAGTCGTCGGAAAGACCAATAGGCCACGTTCAGCTCATAGGCTTAATGATAGAATTGAGATTAGAGATGAGAAATAGAGACAGGTTGCTAGCCCATCGCCTAAATGAAAAATCCCAAATTTATAAGCCTATCACTCAGTCGCCTTTTACGACATCCATGGGAAAGATATAGAGTGGTCCTATTCTTTGTATTGGTGCCGGCAACCACACGGCACGATAGATATCTTTTTGATATTAAACCAAACAGTTTAAATAACTAGCAGATTATTTCGCCTATTATGGAGCATATTCCCGTAGACCCGTTCACCGCGTACTCTTGAATATTCCTGCTTTCTATATAAGGCTAGTACTGCGTCGTGCGAAGTCTTCCGGAATGTAAGATGTGCTCATCAATATGGCAGTGACCGTTGGGATTAAGAAAAAAACGTTCGTTGGTCGTTTTGAAGTAAATAAAGAAAAGTTTGATTCATCAAAATAGAAGAAGACCACTCCATTTGACAAAGGATTAAATGGAGTGATAATTTTTTATGATATCATAGAAGACGACCAATACGACCATGGACTAAAATGACTAATAACAGCCACAAAAATAAGGTAAGTTTTCAACTTACCTACTTATTTAAGGTAGTGGGAGGTAGATCTTTAATTTCTTAGTAATCTGAAATGAGATGCTTCAACATTAAAGACGACATAATTGTACCTAACATTAATCAACCAGATAATTTGAGGAATTGTCTCCTTTTTATACGAATAACACAAGTGCCTATTCGCTTCTTATAGAAGGCGGTACAAAGAATGGGATTTGAGAAAAACTAGTGGTACTAGTGGAATTCTAGCCCTGGAACGGGATAATGTATAGCGTCCCCAAATAAGGGCAAGGTATTGGACCGGAGGGATCCGGTGCATCTAAGTGTTGCCATATGGTTAAGGAATTTGCCGAACGTGTCGGTAAATGTATTTTTCCGAACAGTAATTGACACAAAATCCGGACACTCTCTGACTGACTGATTGACATTAAAGCATAGCCCAAATTACTAAATAGGTATATAGATTTAATATTTGGATTTAGTTTCTTTATTGTAGCTTAGGGGTGTACTAAAAGTGAATTTCGCGCGGGAATGGAAATTGCGGGATTTTTTAATACGATTTTAATGAAAGCACGATTTTTTAAATTAATTGCGTATTGGTATTAATTAAATAAAAAAGAACGTTTCCTGTCGTTAAGTGGTAATAATTCTGATTGAGTTTGTTAGAATTTCCGTCTTTATTTTTAATGGACATTTTCATAAAACTTTTATTTTAAAATGTCCATTAAAAATTAATTAAACTATATTTATTTTTATGAGGGGGAAACTCTTTGTAGTCAATTTGCAATACTTGACGAATGTCAACTTACAATGCGGGTTATTTTTGTCCCTGTTTTCATTTAACCATAGACTAAGGGAAGAGTAATGTTAACATGATTAAAGTTACGCGAAATGTCATGTGATCAAATTGAATGAATTTAGGGTGGTCTAGTAGAAGGGACTAAAGCAGAGATGTCTAGTCAATTGCACACCCATAAATAAAATTGGATATTTATACAACAGGGGACAATAGATTGGGTTTTTGGGTTTTGTGTCAGATGGATGATCTTTCGAGCAATTGAATATTTAAAGAAGGTTCGAATGAAGAAAATAATAAAAAAAGTCTCATAGCGTTTAGTGAATTGTTTCGTGAATTGATATAGTCGTTTCAGATACATGGTTGAATGGAAGAAATCCCTCCTAGGGATAAGTCCGCCGTTGTCATACTATGTTTTTGTAACTTAGTTATATACAATTTAAGTATTTACAAACTAGCTATAATTTTTAATCTGCGATGTTACAACATTTTGTAATTAAGGAAGTTTTGATTACAATCGGAATCGACTTAAATTTAGACATATATAATAAACTTCAAGGGTTGTTTACACGTGAACTGAACAGTCAGTTGTATTTATGCGTACGAGTTTTAATAATAAACACACAGGTTGGTTTGCAGAAACACAAACAACTGGTTAATCATCCGTTTCTCTTAGAATAATTGCTATTTGAACAGAATAACATATTTTGCACGTGTATGCCTTGTTAATGTTTATTAAACAATAACTTTGGTAATTCCTTGCGAAGGAATGAAACCCAGATTCCGATCAGCCACCACTCACAGTTCTACCAACCTTCCGGGTATCGTCGCAGAATCATGGGAGGAGTGCGCTGCTCTTGCGTTTGCTCTTTAACAGCGCACTCTTTATAGACTTCCTTTAAAATCTCTTACGAGTTCTGTATCCTTAGTAGGGAGGGCTGATGAAACACATCTTCAACAAACACGCTTCAATGTTCGAAGAACGAATGAAAGCAGATCCATTGACAATGTGTACCCACCCAGGTATCAAAACTTTATCACATTTACGGTGAAACGCGGTAAAAGTTGGCACAATGTTTTTTCTTCGCATCAGCATGGAAGCTTTAAGTATATGTAGATTGTAGATAATTAAAAACCTTAGGTATACCTATATACCTATATAGGTATCCATATACATTTCGTTCGTCAGCGGCTTCACTTGGGTAATACGATAAAGTTACACGAGGTAGCTTACCTACTATTAATGCCACATTTATTTTTAATAATGTGCTCGTGTGAACTAGCCATTACACACCTAGTATGAGTGGGCGATAGCTCAGACTAGACATAATCTAGTTAAATGTTGCTTTAAATCTCTCTAAGTCGGAGAACAAATTTAAATTTTATGATAGCACTTAAGAAAATTGTTATCGTGTATAATTTTTCTTCTGACTTTCATCTCAAAAACTTTCTTTTATGATGTAAATGATTCTTAAATTGAATGTACTTATATAATAACATTTACTACTACTACCTATAATGATAACCAAACATGAAAATATGTCACATCTCTTATTCAAAAAAATTTGTTTAACATAATTTAAGGGTTATCGTTATTATTAGTGCCAACGTCAAATTGAGCCTGTGAAAATATTTAAAAACATTTGAAAAACACCAGCCCAATTTTACTTACGTGTTTTTACTGTGAAAACGTAACGGGCAGCCTTTTACATTAATATTATTAGAATTAATACTCCAGCACGGACTACAGAGTATAATTTCACTCATGGCCGGAAACCACACGGTTGTGTTTAATATTATACAATATTCGTTTACAAATGTTAACATATTGCATCCATGCATTCCCTCACATAATCACTGACGTGACTGTTTAACAAAAACTCGTTAAGACACCGTAGAATTAATAATTACTATTTATGATGTATAGGACGACGTCAACAACGACAATGGGATATTATGTGTATGAAGGGATTTTGGTACAATATGGACCGAACAAGTTGGTAAAATCGCAAATAAACTTCATAAGTGGAATTTCAGAGTATTTAATAATTACGAAAAATAAATTAATATTATCTAATCCGTGCACATAGTAATATTTAATTAAGGAAAAGGTTTATAAACATGGGAATCTTTTTAGGCTATAGGATAGCAACGTGTCACTTTTTGAAACTCAATTTCATCATTAAGTCAAACAGCTGAACGTGGCTTTTAAGTCTGAGTCTGTCTACCCCGTAAGGGATAAAGACGTGATTATTTATGTATGTAGTATGTAGTAAGTTTATTTATACCTATGGATACTATAAAATATCAGTAACGTCGCGCAACAAATGCTATGGAAAGTTATAGAACATGAACGTAAAATATACTTGCAGTCACCACAATGTATTTCCATTTATTTACGCCCTAGGACCTAGAACTTGATTGGAACAACAATACAAGTCTGACACCCACGTCGCTAACTCGCAATCCCACTTTCGAATCGGGAATCGAATAAAACGCTTGCAATAAACACTGACTCGATTATCTTTATTTCGATTTAATTCGAAACGTGGCCGTCAAAGAGATTAAGTGATTGTTTTTATATACTTCACTTCACAAGTTTTATACGTACTCTCCGTTATCGCAAATTTTATGTACGATGATACGTAAGCAAATACGTCTTAATCATAGAATTCGGAATAATCGCCAGATTTCTATACTCAACAAATTAGAAAATAAATTAAATAGGTACCGTACATACGTTATCCACTAATTTATTCGTTACCATTTTAGCCGGTGATATTTTAATGTTTTTATTTTTGCAGCTTATTAAATTCTACTTAAAAAGCTTAAACGGTCTCCTTTCTACTAATTAGGCAATCAAACGTGCCGCCAACGGTGACTGATGCGAGCCAATGCTTTTTCCGACCATACGCAAGATACTCGGTCAATAATAACTTTAAATCGAGAAGTCATAGAGTTGATTATCCTATGATTAGTCTGACAAAAATTATAGTGTTTGCGGTTAAGGTCCTCATTAAATGTGATAGCTATAAAATTGTGTTTCCCAGTAGGAAACCTGACTTGAACGATAGACTAGATGTAGACACGTTAGTCCACTTAATCCCTCGATGATGGCAGGAGTTTACGATTTGTTTTACGAAGAGAAAATGAGCATGCAACATGCGTAGGCACAGTTAGGTAGAAATATGTTAAAACAATGTTTCTTATTCAGAAACGGGTTATGTTATACACCCGGTGACTATTGGCACCGATTGTTAACACCATCACATTTGAAATTTCGTGCCATACTCACTTGTTGGAATTTTAAGGTATGGTATATCTCAAAAAGCTTAGAAATATAGCATACTTCGCCTTATTGTAGGGCAAATTAAAATATTGAGTTGGATGTATTACAGACAAATATCCAATTATCCAATGCCGATTTATAGTTGGCAATATTAAGGTCTAATCAATGTTAAATCACTTTACTTTTCAATAAATTTCCGATCAGATTAATTCATTATTATACTTCTAATATTTTACGAAAACGGGAATTTTATTTTGACGCGGGCAAATAATATTGATGTCTCTCTATTGGCATGTCCGGTGTCAAACATTCGCTCATTACTCTCTGTCATTCAATTATAACAACGCTATTGCATTTCGTTGGAAATGCTATCCATAGATCGACTACATACATACTTCCGCTCATTATTCTTGTGCAACACATTGAATCGGTTCAAATTACATATTATATTGTGTATTCGGAAATCTAAAAACCTTAATAGAAGTAAAGCAAATTGAAAATTAACCTCTGGTTTGGATTTCCGAAGCGTTTTTTTTTTCAAAGATATTGAATTTAACTTGTTCTCCTCCTTTCTGGAATGACAGTAATGAATTGATTTAGTTTGTGGGCCATTTGAATCTTATCTCGGCAAACTCTTTTCTAAGTTATGAACTTACTTTAGTTTGTGTGCTAGCTAACCAATGCTCTATAGCAAGGAAAATCTTGCGAGGGAACCTGCTCATTCAGGCAACTGGATGTGTAACCTTAACCCAATATGGGTTTGGTTTTACTGCAAAGGTTGCAGAGGTCAGGGAGTTGCTTCTTCTAAAAACCTGACTTACCCCGGGATCATGGTCAAAGGTACCTGGCTCCTTTCCATAGAGGTGAGGATGTAAGAAAGACTTACCCTAGGGTCGAAGGTCTACGAAGTTTACGAAAGGTCACTCTTTTTTGTGTGAGTCATATCTTCTTTATTGTTTCGCATTCGCTGCATGGACTTCTGATTGACGCAATTGCAACAAATGGCTTCATCTAATTGCTATGCAGCATCAATATGCAGACAGTGATCGATCATTAGTTACTTCAATTAAATCTTACTCTTACTATAATATTATAAATGCGAAAGTTTGTAAGTATATGTAATATGTTTGTTGCTCTTTTACGCGAAAACTTCTGAACAGATTTTTTGATGAAGTTTCGTACATGGGTAGAATACTCGTACATCATAGAACTATATAAAGAGCACATTTTATCCCGAAATTTTACTAGAAATAATACTTAATGAGAGGATGTAATAATAAAATTACAAACAACATACCGTGTGGTTCCCGGCACCAATAGAAAAACAATTGGACAACTCCATCTCTTACCTATGGATATCAAAAAGCGTCTAAGGGATAAGCTTATAAACTTGAGATTCTACTTTAAGGCGATAGGGTAGCAACCTGTCACTACTTGAAACTCAACCCTATCATTAAACCAAACAGCTGAACGTGGCCTATCAGTCTTATCAAGAATGTTGACTCTGTCTACCCCGCAAGGGTAATAGACGTGATTATTTGTATGTACTACAATAAATTAATATAATTATGTATCTATAACGACACTAATTGTGCTCTAAATACGTTACGTAGGTACTTACCTTTATATTTATGTAACAATACCTACACGATACAATTCAGTTGACCCGCGTCATCAGTAATTCAAGAACTTTGTTGAGGGTACTGATTAATATTTCAAGAGCCAAGGGCTCTGTAGTCCCATTTCAAACAGAACAATTTTACTTTATGGTTTTATACTCTGCTTTTTTAGTAGTATCATGGTTCTTATATCTAATACATTGTCAACCTAGATATGCTAAAAACGAATAACTAGCTTACTTACTACTGCTCAGCTCACTAACTAGCTTATGCCCGCGACTTCGTTCGCATGTTTGCTTGTTTACAATAAAAAGAAGCCTCTGTCCTTCCTCTAAATTCCATTTCCTATCTCTGTACAAATTTCATCTAAATCGGATAAGTGGATTAAGCGTGCAAGCGTAACAGACACACAGAGTTACTTTCGCATTTATAAAATTAGTAGGAAAGTAGGGATAAACTAATAAAACTTTGGAAATAATAACTAAATAACGCTCTCTCTTTTTTATTTTAATCAATTTCCTTTCTTAGTGCTGGACAGCACTAGACTCAGCGGTTTGGTCTGCGCGTTGATATGACAGTCAATCAGTCAGTTAGAGTTCACTTTTATATACTTAGATTCCAAGTTTCATTCTATAAACGGTTCAGTTTAAGCATTTCTTACAGTTTTGAGTAACATAACATAACATGTTTTTTAAAACCTTTGCGTTATTTTTCCCAGTGTGGCGGACAGTTACCACATCTTTCCACTTGCCACTCGTTTCATATTATAAAGGCTCAAACAATAAATCTACGGATATTCCTATTAAAAAGACAATTTAATTTCCATTTGTTAAGAAGAATTAATATAATATTTTGGATACAAAGAGCAAAATTCCAAAACAGACAACATTTACTCATGAAAATAGTAAAACGGTCACGTATTTGCTCGGCGAAGTCCTTATTTGCACGGACAAAGATAGTAACGTGCCTGTAAAGTAAGCAAGATAGCATCGAGCAGTAAATCCAAGAGAAACTCAGTGTTACTATGAATCTATAGTTATATCAGCAACATGAATATGTTCAAGAAATAATAATAATATTGAAAGCCGTAAAAGGTGACTAAGGGATAGGTTTATAAACTTGAGATTTCTCTTGTAGGCGGTAAGCTACTATAACTATATACATATACTATGCTTACTATTCGAATCTTAATTCCATCATAAGGCCATACAGCTGAACGTGTCCTTTAATTCTTCAAGACTGTTGACTCTGCAAGGGATATAGACTATATTTTATTTTATTTTTTTATTTTATTTAACAAGGAAGACCAACAGCTAATTATATGACAATACATAAACACGATACATAACAAGGAAGCCAATTATAGGTCCTCACAAATAGAAATACAATGGTGATATAAAAGTTGAACAAAACTAAACACGCCACTCGCAATCGATTACAAAAAGTAAAGTGGCTGACAAGTGCCTAAAGTCTAAGAATTAACAAAATATAAAATATTAATAAAAACTACTAATCCTGTAAGTGCTCATACAAAAGTCGTTTAGCTCTCGCTATGCTCGTAGTGAATAAGTCAATATCCAATTCACGAGAGATATTATTAAAATTATTGCCTGTACGCACAAGAAAAGCATTTCGCCTGTATTTAGTAGACACTATAGGTGTACGTATAAGGGGGTTGAATCTAAATAATCTAGAAGGAGCGTTTAAATTTATTTTTGCCAAGAGATCTGGTGATATGTATGTATATACCCTTTTAGAAAAAGTACTTCTCATTTAGAATAAAAATAGTAATCTGTTTCAAATTTACCAGGCTCTGAAGATAAGGTATTAAATAACTATACATATATTTTTTTCGATAAATTAGCACGCTGTATAAAGTCACTGTAAAGAGAGAAACTACCTGGACGAATCCTGTGTCCCGCCAAGGCGACGCCCGGGACGGACAAAAAACCGTTTCCTTAACATTATGTTTACAAGACCTCCGACACTGAGGCCCTTTTGTTGGCCTCCACCCCTATGGCCCTTTTTTGCCCGCATGTTTCTTCATTCCAAGTTGGCGAGATTCGTTCATTAGTAAGGATCTTTTGCCTATTAATTTGTAATATGATCGCTTTGTAATATATTAATATTTAGAAGATGGTCATTGAAATATTGAAAATGGAAATAATTTATTGATCAAGATGATTCATATTGGTGAACTAAATCTTAAGTAAATCTTTATTTAAATTTAAGACAATCACCAACTGTGATTTGTATAATGAAAAATAACTGGCAAGTTAATAATATTATGTAATGTAAATAATAAACAATGTTCAATAAAAAACAACTCTTTATTATTATTTACATTTCTGAGAAAACAAGTTGACTAAGTGACATTTCATGTAGTGTCGTTGTTTTCTTTTTATCTACGAAAATGAATCCTTGAAAACATTTTGTAGCCAAATGTGCGTTACCTTGTAATTCTTAACTTATCTATAGAACGACATTGCGATAAAAAGAAAGGATATGAATTATCTTTCATTATGTAAGTCTTGTGTGTTTACGGATTTTCACATGACGATTAAAAAATATTAGTCATTTTACAACTTTTTTGTAACTGTAAGATTTGATTAAATTGGTGGAATAAAAATCACCAGAAACAATTAAGGGGCCTGAAGAATACCAGTTTTGTTAAACTTGGCAGTATCGACAAAAATATTTTTTAAAAATTTGTAGGTGTGAATCACGAAATTTGTTATGACATTCGCCTACATGATGCTTCTTAAAACACGTCAGAAAAAGCAGGAATTGGATTATTTTTCATTGTACCGACCACTCGGCTATGTTGACAGGAGATTTAGCATCAGTAATGACATCACACTCGTGAATTGAGACGACACGAGTCTTGCGGAGATGATTATGCAACTCTTTTAATATTTACGATTCATTTTTGTGTAAATTACTTTCTCATGATTTTGATAACATACAAAATTTTGTTTAATAAGTATATACTTATTAAACAAAATTTTAATATTAAAATCACCTTAGATTTTGTCGAAATTTCAATGTGATTAAGGTATAACTGGAATATGTACCATGAAGGAATGATATCAGAAAAATAAATATGGGACAATATTATGCGAGGTTATGTCATAAGGAAATATCGCCGTATCTTATTTTGTGTGCCCATTTCATCCAGTGAGTCAACAAAGTTGTCAGGTCACCCTTGTCGACCTTGCTGGAGGCAAATATATGTATCAGCGATTGCTTTCTGGTTGACTATCTCCATTTCTGTATATTTTTATCACAACGTAGGTAGTATTGATCTGTTTGTTTTTCATCATTTCCGTAGACCTTGTTAGGAAGCACTGACTTTTATGTTGTAAAACTGTATCGTGCGCCAATAAACAAATATGAAACTGTGTTTTTTTTTGTTCGTCTTCCTCGTTTAAACCACTATATCCCTTCATAAAGTGTATGTTCGGAAAAGGACATAGGGTGCTTTTCATGTTTAGCCGCGGGGTTAAGCTAGTAATTTCATTTAAACCTGTACATGTTTATTATTACGCCGCTTATAAATATGGCAGAATATGAATGATCCGTATCAATATTACCTATTTGTAAGACCCATTTCACCGTAAAGTACCGTAAGTAAGTACCTAATTATATTAAGCAATTCTGAGATTACTTTACATTTATTTTATCAAATCAATTATTATCTAGATAGGCAAATCAACCTTTTCAGATATGAAATACATATCTATAATGGTGATCGTAAACTATAACTTGAACAATAAATCTAAAATGTTCAAACGAAGCATCGTATTTTTAACTTATAAAAGTTAATCTCAATTCCATTTATTTTTTGTCTCGTAAAGGATCACGTTAAACTGTCAAGAGAGCTTGATGGCCTCAATTTGGCTTAGAATAATTTAAGGGTCGTTTCAGAGCCATTTTTAAAACACAGACGTAAGATGTATGCTTTCACTTCGAACCTGTCGTCCTTAATAGCTATTAATAGAAGCGACATTCCGTTCTAAAACAAAATAATTTTCAACTAAAATTGTGTCTGGCTTACAATATAACATTCAATTTGAATATTTATTGTACATTTTAACCTTGTCACCTCATTAGTGCATTGAACTGTTTCAAAGAAGTATGTTTAAACGTCGATCATTATAAAATAAAACTGCATGTTTATATAAACTGAGATTGTAACTAATTTCATCTGAATTAAAAAAAGATGTGTGTTTGCATAGTGCTTTATAATTATTCAATTCATGTCCCAGAGTCAAAATATCTATAAATAGGTTTATATGTAATGAAGTTGAAAAACCCCATAAGATTTTTTCCCACGAGCTAGTTGCAAACTTGCGTGCTAACTAATGGGCGTTAGCCAGATAAGATTACACGTACTTATGCACTGGTGCATAACACTACACAGCCGCAAATGCATCTAATTATATACAGTTCCCATCCCTCAAAGAATTGCATACAAGACTTCGCTAGTACAATTTTTTGCGAAGCAGCCAGTCTGCACTGACATAATTAGTAAAGCTTGACCAGAGATGTCAATTAGGAATGCAGCAACACCAAATTGTCGTGTCATATTGAGTACTTAATAGTGAGGTGATTTGATATTTTATTAGTCAGGAGGGTACTTAGAGTATTACTTAAATATACATAAATAAGGAACTACAAGGATATACAAGGAGAGTGTGGAGGGAAAGGTTGGAGTGGGAAGACCTAGACGAACGTATCTTGATCAAATTAAGGACGTCCTGGTAAAGGGTCAGGTCAAAAGTACCCGAAACCGCCGAGCTTGCATGAAGAATGTTATGAATGTGGATGAAGCGAAGGAAGTATGCAGAGATCGTGGCAAGTGAAATGAGGTAGTCTCTGCCTACCCCTCCTGGAAAGAGGCGTGATTTTATGTATGTATGTATGTAAGGAACTACTATAAAAAATAAAACGACCTGTTTAGAAGATGTATAACAGAAAGAACCAACCATTAAAGACACACACTTAATAGCATCGGGTTATGCTTATAGTTTTGAAAAATTATTGCCAGCGCAATATTTTAATTCACTTTTTAAGCCGCAATTTGGCGAGATCTGATATTTTTGGTCAAGTTATAGCTGCAAATTCTATTCCGCCAATCTTTGTTTTCGCCATACTTTGTAACAAACACATCAGGAATGTGAATATTTTTTTTCAAGTGCCTTGGAAGGTTTTAATAAATCTCCGTCTTCCTCGCGCTTTCTTCGACGACCTGTCAAAAAGAAAAACAGTTTGGCGTCCGTTAATATATCATGCTAGCTAGAAATATTAAATGAGGTGTATTTTTGTTTTGTTTTTGTGAGTTTTAAATTAAACCATAAATACTTAATTGGTATAGGTAACATTTGGGTTCCTTTTTACAGACGATCACAATCACTCATTGTATGCTCTGGCCAATCTGGGATACTTTAGGTTTTCATTTGAATAATTTTGCATTATTACGTGTAGCACATTCTTAATGTTTGATTGACATTTTTTGATTGGTTTTATGGGCACTAAGCATTGTTTCAAACTCAATTATGTTTAGCTCTTAATTTTCAAATTAGGCATCTTTGTCTCAAGTGAAATCGACAATGTTTAACAGTGCTGTATTATAATTAGCTCCCGAGTGACGTTTGTATGATTCGTTCTGTAGACGTTTTGCAAGCAACCCACACATTCGTTATTTGCTAAGTTGTCCACTTTCACTGTTTGCGCCTCTAGATTCGCCAGTGACCATTACTCTCTCATTGTCAGACAGTTAAACTATGTCAGACTTGAAACACCTACGTCAGACACGTTTTAATAAAACAATACTGTCTGGCTTGTCATTACGTACGCCCTCATAAATCATTCGAAGAACCTACAAGTATAAATAAGTGTTACAGCAAAGTTAAAATAATTAAGTAAATAATATAACTTTTCGAATTAAAAACAAACTGAAAAAGAAATCTTTCAGAAAGAAAAAGATAATTGTTTAAGAGCCAAGGTTTAGCCATGTTACGAACTCCAGTTTTAATTAATTGCATTAAAAAGATTACGTATATCAGTTATCCTTTAATTGGTACAATAAGAATAATGGTATCAGTATCCTGTTTTAACATTTTTTATAGTTAATGATTAAATTAAAAAATTGATTTATTTTTAATACCAGTTTCATGAGCCTCATTACAATTTGCTTTGCCAATTTTGTTTGTTCTTGCATCATAATACACAACTGAATAATGACAAACGGGAAATTTTTGTGGTCACGAAACGGAAGATGCCATTTTTGTCATTTTGGTTCTATTACGAATCTTCAAGGTTGTGTGTATGTTTTAGCTTCAAGGTAGCTGGTCACTAAAAGGGATTATGCTGCGAATAAATACATCAATATCCGTATATTTGAAAGAAAACAAATAATGATGATCTTCGGAAGCAAAGTCACTGGGCAAAAGCGAGTTTCACAAAAGCCGGCACTTATTTTGCGGTTTATATTTGGCACTTCAAAAATTGGAAGCACTGAAATACATAGCAAGTTCAGAGAATGGATTGTCTCAATAAGAGTCACAAATCTAAAGATACCTGTTTTCTGCGTAGGACCCAAGTGACTATTATTTACATATGATTTGCAATCCTTCGTCATAGTTTAAAGGAGGGAGGTGAAGTCACCTCTCCTTATAGAACAATAGCAGATAACAGATTCACCAAACTAACCTAGTTTTAACCTAGCGAATGTTTTAGCACCAAATACGAAATTTATGAAACATGAAACTGAGACTTGAGTCAAAAAGTAAATGATAACATCATACGGGTTATTTAGAAACAATGTGATATGTTTGGAAATGATCAAAAGTTTTAAATTATGAGTATGATTTAAAAATTCTAGCTTAGTAAGAAAATCGAGGCAAAATATGAGATATTTTATTTACATTATAAGTATTTTATTTATTTATTTAACCTTTATTGTACAAAATACAATTGTAAAAGCACAATGGGTGGACTTAATGCTAAGTGCATTATCTAACAGTCAACCTTTGGGTCAAACAGAGAATTTTAGGTGGGTGCAAAATAAAGGGAAGCAGAACATAAATTATTTTATTTATTTATCGCAATTATAATTGTGAATAATTATCACAAATTTTGGTCTGCGATCTGTATGGGTTATATTCATTTATTTCTGTGTGTTCTTTGTTCTAAGATAATAGTTTTAGAGTAAGTATAAAAAAGTGGCCTGTTATTTTTTTTATTGTAATATAAAAATAATTTTAGAAACACATGTTATAACTGTAATTACTATTATTTTAATCCCATATAATAAAACATTGGCAATTAAGCAATAAATCCGCTTAGCAGTTTTTAAGACATAAAATTAATATTTAAACCATTAGTTCCGTGGCTCAATGAGTCGATAAGAGGTTGAAGGTCCAGTTGCGGTATTAGATAAATTTAGTTTTTACAACATTACGAAAGATTTAGAGATATCACTACAGAATTATAAATAGACATCATACTGTTAACCTATCGTAAATTTAGGTTTATTTACGTCATTTTTTATTTTTAGATTATGCACTATTGTCCAACAATTTCAAAGATTCATGCGGTCTAATGCGAGGAAGAGATAGTCTGTTTATAATTTATCTGTTTTCTAGAAATCCACATACCTAATGATATTATATATAAATGATTGATATCAAGTCAAATCAAAGTCAACATGCATGCTTGATTTGACCTTGTTGCTAATAAATATTTTATTACTGTAACTTGATCTTTGAGACTCAAGCGTCATGTTTTTGCCACTGAATGCATTTAGACCATTCATGAGTTGCTTATCGTGGTTTAAAAGTTTATTATGTTGAGGAGAAAAAAATATATCAACTTGTATGAATAAAAATTTCTTAACTTAATAACAAATATGTATAACTATATGACAGGAAACGATAAGGAAAAAAAGAAAGAATGATTTTACACAGACTGCAAGCATAACTGCGCCTCCTATTTTACTTAAATGTTATCATTAAGGAAGCAGGAACATTATCTACAACAAACAAAATAAAAGCACCATTGTTAAGAACACTCCGAACTATAAAATATATAGGGCATAAATAGTCTCCTTGTAGGACACCGCTTTCTGGCTGCTTGTCGTAACTTATGCAATGTTTACCGATAACCTTTGAACTATAAAAAGCCTATTACTAACTGAGAGTGTATATTCAAGTAACTCATATTTTATGGCACTTGCAAAACATAAATACAAAGACACTGAAAATAACATAAGTACTCTTAGATAAATCACTGTTTTACAAATAAAAGATTTTTTTTTCAATATGTTTTCATTCATTCATTAAAAAGAGTGATGATGTTAGTACTAAATTAAAGTAATGTTATGTTTTGTACCTAGTCGTTTCTCATAAAAAATATCTAGAGATTAAAACCGTTATGTTACTCCAAAACAGTATATTAGTATATTGCCAGTCGCGCCACTTTTTACCTGTCCTTTTAAATTGCGTGTGTGACCAGCTGTTCAGGGGTCGACTATTGTGTTTCATTGAATAATACTTGATTCCTTTCATTCGGCATTTCTGATTATTGGGTGAACTTTTTAAAATTCTGCAGATGCTATGGGATTATAATATTGTCCGCTCAATTTGCTAATTTTATTATTTGTTTTGTTGCAGGAGTGCAAGAACTGGGATGTCGAGACTGCTCGCTTATATTACGAGGCAAGTTTATTTATAAACTACTAGCTTCTACCCGCAGCTTCGCCCGCGTGAACTAAGTGTCCTTGGCAAAAAGCGACGAATTTGAATTTAACAAAAAAAAAAAATTTGCGCCACCTACAAATGGTTTTTCGCAAATCGCACGGAAACTATGGTTTTTTACGGGATGAATGATGATTTTGAACGGGTACTATTTATCCTTTACCAGACTCTTAATTATATAAACGTAATATTACAAGAAAATTAATCCCTTCACGTTTGTTAACTCTCTCTCTGTAACAAACAAACATACATAGGTACTTTCGCATTTATTATATTAGTTGGAATTAAAAAAATATTCTTTTTATATACCACTTTATATAAAAATAATAATAGGATGTTTTTCACGTGTTTTGAACCAAACACGTGTTTTAAATAATTGCTTGCAGTTAACTAGACGAACTTTGGCCTAGCGTTAGATAAATCATTGACGTTTCTAGATTAATAAATCATCATAACTCTATTGAAGTATAATACGTACTTCATTGGACACACTATATAATTTTAAAGGAAGGTTGTTAATAAAAAAATATAGCCGTGTTTGATAAATAAATTTTTACACGTGTATTTCATGGAATTTATAGCAAGACATTTAGATTTTCGAATTCTGAGAACATCTCATATGTCTAATGTGTATCAGGGTTTCAAATTATATTTTTTTATGTTGCGATATAAATTTTGACAGATAATATATGTGAGGCCAAAGTGACTACGCTGAAGTTTCCTTGACCCTTTTGTTTAGTTTATCGACATTGTTCCCAGTTGTGAGTTTATTAATGAAGGTCCATGATGTAATTGGGTATTAATTAAAACAACTAGTTCCAATAAATTATATGGCCGTAATCGATTTCGTCTGGATCAGTGGCGATTGCTCTTGATTGGTCAGTATCTTATCAAAGTCATTTGCTTGTAATTGATTTCCACTGTTAAACGAATAAAACATTCAGTGGCATCTAGATTTATATAAAACTGAATCGACTCATTTTATGGCAACAAACAGACCCACAGACAAACAAGTATAGGGCCTTTATTCAATACAGAGTAGAAATAACCAGTTATTACAAAATTCATACGGCTAAATGATGGAATTGCGTTTGGGAGATAGTGAATTCAAATTTTTTCTATGTTTTTTTCCTTTAATTAACTTTTACAATCTTTGCGAAGCGGAAAGCATCTGGCACATACTACAAGTTTTTTCTCTACTATACCTACTGACCAACATGGAGACAATAGAATCTTAAACGAGTAAATTTTTAATGTCACTTAATGGACACACTGTATTTTCTTTTACGGTAATGATTACGATGCAAATTAAAAATGGTGTCTCCTTGCGTACAAAACTGTGCGACTAAGTGTTATCCAAGAACGGTTTCATTACATCATGTGGAAATACCAAGATTTGCTGAACAAGATTAAACCATAATGTTGGTCTGTTGCAAATGTTGCAATCTACGTTCAAACATGTGGTTTTGTTTAAAATTAACATAACGAAGTCCTCGTTATGTTAATTTTCTGGATTTCATCATTTAGTGTTAGAATTAGAAAGAAGTTATGATTGAAAAACAATAAAATTATTATATACAGCGTCACCGTACATAATAATTTATTTAAGCTAATATTAACTGATGTGTATAAATTTAATCGAAATACATAATTACTCGTAGAATTGTCTGAGAAACACCATTGGTAAGTCATTGAATGTTGAAAGTGTACCGCAAACTGTCGATTTGATCATCATCAGCTTAATAAAATTGAGACTACCTTCAAATATATCACTACATAGTATAAAACTAGAGTCGCTATTTTAGTATGTTTGTCTGTATGCCTTAATCTTTAAAATTACGCAACGGATTTTGATGCGGTTTTTTGTAACAGGTAGAGCGATTCAAGAGGAAGGTTTTTATGTATAATAACATTTATAATTTTGCACCCGTGCGAAGCCGGGGCGGGTCGTTAGTCGATGATAAAGCAAGTAGTGAAGTTTTGTTATAGTAATAAAAATACTCGTAAAATCATTTCATTATGCTCACAATGAAGTTTGGATCATTCTTCTTAATCCCCCTTATAATTATACCTAAACACTAATAATAATGGGTAATTGGAAGTTACTGATGCTATACTGATCAATTCTATAATTAAGCCAAATAGCTGAACGTGGCCATTCAGTCTTTTAAAGACTGTTTGGCTCTGTCTACCCCGCAAGGGATATAGACGTGACCATATGTATGTATGTAAGTGTTATATTATTCTGTGTATGAAATGTACCTACCTTTTACCTTCTCAATGTACCAGGATATTCATTTTAATACGAATGCGATGGCGTCATTGCGATCCACGAATCTTATCTAACTGATAACAGCTTGGGTTAAAATTCCAATATTGTGTTCGTAGTTATCTAAACTGAAAATGTGGTAATACTATTAGGTAGTGGTTCTGTTTTATTTGTACGTTTGAACAGATTCATTTGAAAAATACATACATATAATCACGTCTTTATCCCTTGCGAGGTAGACAGAGCTAATAGTCTTCAAAAGACTGATAGGCCACGTTCAGCTGTTTGGCTTGGTAATTTAATTTAATTTTGTTTGGCAATGATAGAATTGAGATTCAAATAGTGACAGGTTGATAGCCTGTCGTCTAAAAGAAGAATCTCTAGTTTATAAGCCTATCCCTTTAGTCGCCTTTTACGACATCCACGGGAAAGAGATGGAGTGTTCTTTTTTCTATTGGTGCCGGGAACCACACAGCATTTGAAAAATAAAACGGTTATTTTAATCGAAAAATATAAAGCTTATATTTATAATGATAGCATTGTTGTTTGTGTATTTTTATTTTGTACAATAAAAATATTAATTCTGCGTAATACAACATTATTATGAATCTTTTATTTATAGGTTAGGGCTGTACTGTACAAGGTTCATGTAAGCCGGATGATAAATGAACAATTGAAGACTTTGATCAACTTAATCATTGGCCTAGTTGAGGCGAAGACTTAAATTATGCGTTAGCTATTCTATGTTTTATCAATTTCAACGACTAAGTATAAAACATTTTGAATACAGAAAATAATGTTCAAAGCATCCTCATTATTAAACAACACTGAAATTTACATTTTGACAATATTTTGATTATTTTCTTGGCGATTGCCAAGCAAACTGACAGTATTTGAATCTCTACATTTGTGCAAAACAGAGTAGTTATTCACTCTCATCGAAACTATAGGTTCTATCTGCTCCGTAAAGGATAAAGACGTGGTTACATGTATAGATGTCACAATATTTTGGTGGCCTCAGCATACTCAAAATGATTTGTTTCTCTATTATCTTCATAGTTGTTTATTCTTAAATGATCATAGTTTGTACGTTTTACATGAATACATTAGCACATGCATCACTTAGCCTGAACTCTTCTGCGTTACAACGTTGAATGATTTTATATACTTTACTAGCTGTGCCCGCGACTTCGTCCGCGTGGAGTAATTGGGCATCATTGAAACCCTCAAGGATGCAAAATTTCCTCTAATAGTTACAGCGTGATGTTATATAGCACAGTCTTCCTCGATAAATGGTCTATTCAACACAAAAATAATTTTTCAATTCGAACCAGTTCTTCCTGAGATTAGCGCGTTCAAACAAACTCTTCAGCTTTGTAATATTAGTATAGATTATTGGCTGATTAAACCTTTTGCCAATGTAGATATTGTTATCGTGTCGTAGTTTATAGATGTGTATACACGTTAAGTACGCATATCAAGCTACATCAGTTCTATAAATGTATGTTTGGCGCCAGCAAAAACTTGTTTTGAACGGCTCACATGATTAATTTTATCCGTCTTGACAGGCTCAACTTTGTTATCACTTTCCGCAACTTTTTTTTCTTGTCACTTGACATTGACTTGATTGGTATTTACAACAAGCGACGTGGTCTGATTTACCAGTACTGCCATTTATAGTAGGTATTTCATAATTTCATGAATAGCTTTCAACGTACTTTTATGTAATCCTAAACAGATTTCAAAATCAAATACCTGTGCCATTTCGCTTTACTGTACAGTGTGAGGTGAATGCCAAAATATATAATTGCTCCTTGAAATAGTTCAAGTATTTAGTACGAAATCACCCGTAAAATCCCATATATCGCTGCATGTAATTAGAGTCCGGAATTTGTACACTGTCGGACAAAATAATGTCACACCAATTACCGCAGGCGACGGCACGTCTCACGGCTCTTGGCAAGCTGCCCAATCAAGTCTCAGAGAAAGGTGGCTACGGAAACATAGACGTTTATTCAAATCAATCAATTTTTAAATGCTACGCGCTGATTGAATGACCTGTTCGTGTAATAACTTTGCAGAAAGTATGGAAGTTTGAATTATTCCTTTCTGTATTTTTAACTCCATTGACATGCTTATAATGTCTGATTATTAGTTCCTACTTAATCTACCACAATTTGGTTTTTGATCTTTTTTTACAAATGATGATTTATTGTGCTTAGAATAATTAAATTATTATTTTTTTATTTTGAATTATATTTTACAAAGATAACCAAAAGTAAAAAGGTCAGGTCAGGTCAAGAGTACCCCGCAAGCTTGTATGAAGTGAGTTATGAATGTGGATCAAGCAAAGAAGAAGACGTGGTAACTGGAAAGATGTCGTCTCTGTCTACCCTTCCGGGAAAGAGGTGAGATTCATGTGTATGTATAACCAAAAGTATCGTATTTTATCATGTTCCAAGCAAATTATCTAAGTTCATCGTTCAGCAATAACCTGTCAAAGAGACAAACTGCGCTGCTCTAATCTGTCTCGGTCAGATTTACAATTGGAATTCTTGCGGTAAATGTACAGTTTCAGAATATCTGAATAAATGTCTATCATTTATTTGGGCCAGATTTGTAAGTAATATTATTGGAGTGTTACGGGGTGTCCTTAAATACGAATATATATATTTTTAAGAAGGATTTATAATTTATGTACTGAATCTTTACGGTTGAAATTTGTCTTGAGGAATCAATTACTTCATGCTTTGTCTAACTGTCTGTAAATTATGACATATTAGGTGAGATCTTACGTCAATAAAGTAACAAAAATGAATGTTTGCTCAAAATATTGATTTGCAAATGAGAATGACGCATTTCCGACAAGATTCCGTTAGTGATGAATGAATAACAAATAACATAGTTTGAGGTGTGTTTTCTAGTCATTTCAAACATACGTTTTCTTCAAAGTTCACCAATAGGTGACAAAATAGTAATATCTTCATTGAATAACAATCTCAAAATTATGAGAACTTCTGCATACAAAAATACATATTCTTTTATCTTCATATCCTTTATATATATATTCCTTTATTCTTTATGGAGTATTGAACAAACTTGAATTTCATATTTTGAATGGTTAACTGATGAAAATTGAGATATACAAAGTAACTGGTTACTAGCCCATCGCCTTTTTCGCCATATTAAAAGAAATCTCAAGTTTTCCTTGGTTGACTTTTAAAATCTGCACGCCAAGCATAGCATTATCACACTGGTTCATAATGGTTAATTGCTATAGGAGTTTATCTTTGATGCGCATAGTGTGTGAATATTTAGATTCATATGTAAGAGGTTAATTATTAGTTATTTGTACTATTTTTGTGTTCAGTTTGCATCAGAGGATTCCATCAAATTCACAAAAGCAAAGTTCAATTGTTTTATATTTACATTTTTTTTGTCTATTAATTAACCATATGGCTGGTGTGCTAGAATAAAAGTACGGACAATCAATCCTTCTTATGTCCAATTAAATTCTATCAGGTACCCAAACATCCACTTTTACAATAGAATCTCGTCTTAATTCCACTTGGAAACATTCCAGGAAAGTCAAACTTCACCTTGTCCACAAATAATATAACGAGGAATGAAGCTACAGTGTGCATTGAGCTACAAGCACGAGAAGATGCGAATTTAAATTGTTTGGTTTCAATGTAAGATGTAATAAAAGTCAGTGAAAAATATGTTAGTGTTACCCCGATAGTGTTTCTGATTTCTTATAATTTATTAATCTAATGGTAAGTGTAATTGTTCGCGAAAACTTCTTCCCGAAATGTGAAAGTGGGAAACACTATATCGTGTTCTCAAAATAGTGTGCATTGAGCTACAAGAAAAGATGCGAAACTAATTTAAAATTTTTTTTTTGTTTCAATAATATATAATAAAATACTTTATAAATATTGACGTCAGCGAGTGAAGTGTTAGTGTTATCGCGATAGTGTTTCTGTTCACTAAAACTAGCTTTGAAATATAAATGTCCCACATTTATTATCGAGTACTACCATATCGAGCACTACCATAATTTATTATCGAGTTCTCAATATTAATTTGTATTGTAGGATCTTGTGTAATGAATGATTCTTTCGATTTATTACCGTAGTCTCCCCCACCACAAGAAATATTTTAATTAGTTTAGTTAAATAGTTTACAGCTTGCACACATTTTATTTTTTCTCCGCCAACAGACATGCATGTAGGCTTGCTTTATATCAGTATTCTTATTCCCTTATTAGCTTTTACGGCAACCACGGAAAGTGTTCCTATTATAAAGTTTTAAGAGCCACATGGCATTTATTCTTATTATATATAATACCTACTGACGAGCTTGCATGAAGAAAGTTATGATCATGACTATAGAAATAAGCAGGGAAGCTTTCAAGTAGAAAGATTGTCTCTGCTACACAAACAATAAAGAGGCATGACTATATATATTATTTTTTATAGCAGTCAGAATAGGGTAAACTATTTCAATTAATTACATAATAATTATTTAAAATAACCAAGTGAATACATAACCCGCTGAACACAATGGAACCCAAAATACGAGTCAGTTAATGATGTTTACACATTATTCAGGTAATAGCGTGGTTTAATTTAATCAGCCTAATGAGACGAGCCCAAACTGCTATGAACTAATAGCCGAGACACGAACTTGCGCCCCTTTTCACATTAAAAAGTTCGATGACTGGTGTTCTGATAGCTGTTACAAAAATCTCTAAAGCTGATTAATTTTAAATTCTGTTAAGCAATTCAAAAGATGATTTTATAATAATACAAAATGAAAGTATTTCTGAATTGTATCAATTCTCATTTTGATCGAGATCAAATCGTTGGTTTTGACTAAAACTAAGAGTATTTAATAAATTCATTTGATTTTCAAACAAGGTATACCTAAATTGGATATATATCTCTTTTATCTATTATTTGCTACCTTCTTTAGCCGGAACTCAACTTGACATATAAAAAATAAGTTTTATTGAACATTCAATTATATTATTGCTTAAGTTCTGTGTAATATATCCAAAATTCAATAAAAGTAAAAGCCCATCACAGATCATGTGAAAAGAGGCTCGCACTGTAGTAAGTAAAAGGTTATAATTATAACGTGAGTGCTAAACATAACTTCCGTGTAAGGTATAGTTATTAAAACACAGTTTTTTATTACAGTATTCACATTACGTATTGTTGATGATTTTAGTGAAATATAAGAACGTAGGTATAAGTTCACCATCATTGCTTATTTTTAACAACATATTTAATCATGCCTCTTTCCCAGAGAGTAGTAGGCAGAGACTACATCCTTCCACTTTCCAAGACTTCTGCATACTTCACCATATAATATCTATGAATTTTAATACCTCGAATCATGTAGGATTGCTACGTCTACCTATTTTCTATGCCTGGTGTCAAATTACAATTTTAACAGCTTCGTGACTAGTTTTTCAGTTCATTTGATTTGGTTTGACTAATCGGGTCAAAGGTTTATAGTTAATAGTTTAAGACATATTCGTCGAACTGGAGAAATTTTAATCTGTGTCGTAGGATTTATAATTCGCTGCAGAGCAAGATTTTACGGTACACTTTAACATATTTGTCTGAGTGTTTTACTTTATATTTACTTAAATATATCGCCACAAGCACAGAATTCACACTGCTAGAAAAAACATTAAAAAAGAAAAAGTTAATTTTCTGCGCAACACAAGGTAAATTACTTGCTTTTAAGATCATAGTAAATTAATAAAGCATTAACAAAAAACAGAAACTTAAAAAAATAAGAAAAGGGAAAAAATATTTATATAAATACCTGCATAATAATAAATAAATTACAATTTTACCAAGTAAAAATATTTGTACATACCTGGTCATTATAAAGCAAAGTCATAAAGCAGTTTCTTGCCACACAAATATGATTGACTTGTTTAGTTGTGACATTTCGATATAGGATACTTTTTAACTGGTTTTAAATTTACTTCACATTTTGAAATTTTTCTAAGCAACTGTGTGGATATGAAAATACATCGAGTCAATTTTAGAGTATGTGTATTATGACCCTTAGGGATAACAGATGGGTGTTTTATAGCTTCAGAGAAGTAAATTACAGTACTGGTATCGTTGAACCCGTACCTGATGCGATTTTAAACGCAAAGTACATAAAATGGGAATGAAATTATCCTTAGAAAAGGAAGAATTATTCAAATCATATTTCAATGCGGCTTATATGTACAAATTAGTGTAGTTTATTTGATTGAAAACTATGTAAATGTTCCTTATGACTATTTCTGCTGTGTGACATATGTGTCTAATTATCATATGAAAATTTAAAAATAATATTTGCATGAAGATACTCTGATTCGCGATTTTATTTGTACGTTATTGTTTATATAAAAATTGATATCATTATGCATGTGTCAAATTAAGATAACCTTATTAATGCTTATTTAAAGAAAGGTTAATGCCCTCTTTCTTAGTTGATTGAATTTGCGATTAACACTGAAGCGTGTTGGTACACAGGGCTTAAGAGAAACCTGGGCTACCTCCTATACTATACACCAATCTAGGCGAGGTCGGATAGCTGTCACGTTAGCCCACCGTACTCAATTTCCGTCTTCAATCTAGCCCTGGCATATTTTTAACGACAATTTAATTTACTATCATTTGCTACTAGATAAGCTAATGATTTAAATAAGTAGTAAGTGTATGTAGCATTTAAAAACTTTGATTCTATTTTTAGGCGATGAGCAACTTGGCACTGTTTGAATCTCAATTCCGTCATTGAGCCATACGGCTGTTTCAGTATTTCTAGACTTACAACTATAATAGGTAATACTCTTAACTTCCGCTCTTGAATGTCAGTGAATATTAGGTACTTTATGTCATGACAAAATATCTTCATGGAATACTAGCGGCCCGTCACGTCTTCACCCGTGATAATTGTAACTACATAGCCTATGACACTCGCAGATAATGTATCTTTTCACGGTGAATTTTCAAGATCGGTTCAGTATTACAGAAAATAACAAATAAAAATAACAAATAAACAATGAAAGTTACAAATATTACCACTTTATAATACTGAATCAGTACATAGAATGAATAAATTAATTTAAATACGAGTAGAAAGAAAGGAAAATAAATGTTTATTTAGTACATAAGAACATTACAAGTACTTAGCATTAACCTGTTGATAAAAAAAGAGTAACGTGTATAACCTAAGTGGAATGAATACATTAGTATCGTATTACCTGACTAGTGGTTCTCTCTAATGACATCGAGCAAACTCAAACATCATTGTTTAAAAGCCAGTGTATTTCCAAACAATCATCAATTAAAAACCAATAATTGCGTAAAACTGCACGTTGCTATTGTGATATGCCAAAACAAACAGTTGCGAAGAACACAAGTACTATGTAAATGATTCCTTGAAGTGTCAGTTGGCGAAATGCTTGTATATAAAATTACTTCTATATCCCTTGCGGGGCAGATAGGGTCAACAATGTAGTAAGTCTGAAAGGCCACGTTCAGCTGTATGGCTTAATGTAGGAATTGAGATTGTGACAGTGTGTAGTGTAAGCCTTATCGCCTACAAGAAGAATCCAAAGTTTATTAAAGGCTAATAATGGCCTCTCCCTTAGTCGCCTTTTACGACATCCATAAGAAAGATATGAAATGGTCCTATTTAAAGTGCCGGGAACCTTGAAATGCTTGTAAAAGTATCTTAATAGGGTTCCGATACGTAATATACGGTTAGCAGGAGCGGTAGTCTTTATAGGCAAGGTAATAAAAATGCAGTAATCTCAATTTTTTTAATTCAATTTGTTGGTTAAAGCAATAAATTCTCTAATATCGCATAACTTCATATAAGTTTATTGATTTAAAAAAAATATATAAGGAAGTTTAGTGAGTAACTTATTCTGAAAAGCACTAACATTTCATTTTTTTTTTTATCTTTTGCTCTAATCATTTTCACGTGAAAAATTCTACCTCGTAAGGGCTATAAAGATTTATGTAGGTATGATGTTTTAAACGAATGCAATTTCATTAACTGCTTACCTAACTAAGTATTTAATTGGTGTTTATAGTAGAAGTAATATCCCATCAATTTCAAAACTGACCTAAGTTTTGTAACTGACCTACAGCAACCGGTTTAACGGTAACTTATAAGTATATTATTCGTAACGTAAGGTTGCGTAGGTATATGAGTATTATTAGGTATACAAAGTAAAGGCCGATTCAGTATATAGGTACTTATAGAAAACGGAAACCATGAAATCAGTGAGAATACTAATAATTATATAGATATTTTAATATTATATTTTAGTCTTTTCAAGTCGGAATGTTTGGCCATAATTATACTAAATATGTTTTGATGAAATTTCAATGCCTTTTTTAATATGGTTTGTAGTTTTTAACTTCTCAGTTTTGTCTTTTTGTGTATAAGAACAAAATGTTTTTACAGGCAAAATCGAAGACTTTTTATAATTATTTATGCATGAAAGTAAGGACTCATGATTTTTAAACTAAAGGATCACCTTACATTTTTCTTTGATTAAAACGAATTAATAAATCTAGGATCGTGGTCATCTCCAGGGATCATCAACACAAGATCATGGTCTGGCTCCTTTACGGAATAATGTATGGAGGATGATGACGATTATGGCTTGAATCATCCTTTAAAATCAATTCTTATATTTATTAGAAAACTGATACAAAAACAAGAATAGTTGCAAAGTAACGTCAAAATCCTCCCAAAACGTGAAGTAGCAAGTTTTCGTATTAAGAACATGATAAATACTGACAACATAATTTAACTAAGTGCTTCCTTAGACCGCGTTAGAAGCATTCTCTCACTGTTACAGTTATCTTAGAATTTATTACCCTTACCAGTAATAGTAGAATGTAAATAAAGTAATTACACAAGTTTAACTTTGGTAAACGATTCTCCGCTGTTTTGCTTAAGAACGTCTCTCTTTAAAAAATGTATAGGAATGAAAAACAAAAATCCGTTTTTTAAAATTTCTTCCAGAATGTCTTTATGTAAATAGTTCGTTCAAAAAAGTAAAAAAAAGGGAAAGGCTACTTGGGATTCTATTTTTAGGTGAAGGGCTTAGCAACTTGTCTCTATTTGTCTCAATTCCATCATTAAGCCATAAAGCTGATCGTGGCGTTTCAGTCTTTTCAAAGCTAGTACTTCTGTCTACCCCGAGAGAGATAAAGAGGTCATTATATGTATGACATACAAAAAAAAGTACCTTCGAATATTTGAATAGTACTTTCGTAGGACTGCATTCTTATTAAAGTTGAACTTTTGTACTCTCTCTATTTTTCTAACACTGGATGGCTAATGGAAATCATTGATACGGTATAGTAGGTTCAAGAGCACAGGCAGACAATCATTAGTGTTACAAATAGGTGAAGGTTAATTTAACAGATAAATCTGTTTGTTTGGATTAACTGCCAAATGCTCACAGATGATAAATTTATGTTACTGTTATTTTACTGAATGTGTTAGTTACCATTATCCGATACGGTTTTGTCTAAATTTTCTAATATCTAAATTAAAATCGTAGCAAAAGTTTCCTGTGATGTGGCACTGACAGACAAAAATTCTATAATACACATTTTTGGTTTCTGTTGATCATAATAAATTTTTGGCAATATCTTTTAAATAGAGAACATCAAATTTTTTTCTTTTATTATATATAAAAATATTTTCAAAATCTACTATCACTTCCAGAGCGCAAGTGTAGAAGAAGTGTTATCTTGTTTTGGGATACTCTGTGAATGAATTTACTATCGTTAATTTAATATTAATTAAAAGAAAATATATTAAGACTGAATGGCACTGTATTTGTCAAGATAAGTGTCAACTAACCATGAAGCGCAAAGTTCACTGAGGATTGTTATTTTATGTTTTCATGACGTAATGAACATATGTTGAAAACGCCCATTTTATTCTTAAATACGTATAAAAGGTATATTTGTTATTTATCTTACAACACACATGTTATCACTTTTTAAACCGAAGTAAAGACTGAGCGTATAAATATTTTTTGTGAGCTAGTATTTGTCTTAGTACGATCTCACGTAAATTGTCTTATTTAAAAAATGTTTATCAACATTTATAGGTATAACTAGCGGGCCGCCACGACTTTATCTGTCGTTTATACAAAACATGTATGTATATAAGACCCGCATATAATGAAATTTTTAAACGTTTAAAGATTTTATGATTAGTTCAGTATTTCCGAAGATTTAGTTCTTCAAACAAATGATTATATATCTTGTTAATATAGGTTTAGTAAAGAATGATATTGAAAAAAAATATTAGAGATATGTCTCAAATTTTTTGCATCTCCAGTTGTGCCCTCCGTCTACAGGAATGGTAATAAACGGGATATTTGCGTTTTGAGTACACTTACTGTCACTTACCTATGTATATAAATTAATGTTTTGCTTGTTAATTGTCACAAGTGATTTGAATACTGAAACGGCGGCTTTATTATTTTTTTCGGTGCAAGCTCATGCGATATATTGTAATTCTTGCTCACTGACATTTGCAGTCCACGGACGCCCGCTACTCAATATTGGAACAACCTTGTGACTCATACACTTTCGACACCAACCCTTCCATTTTGGGTGTCTGGTGAGGTGAGGAAGTGGCATTAAAAATTAACGGCTAGTGACTTCCAGATGTTTTCTTTTTTTTACAATTGCGTACATCTAAACGTGGCTATTCAGCCTTTTTGAGACTGTTGGCTCTATCTATCCCCTTAGGAATTACACAAGCTCGGCCTTTGATCCCGATCCTGAATGGATAAAGTGCGGATCATCACAATTTTTTTTTCAAATTCAAATTTCAAATTCAGAATTTTATTATCAAATCACAAAATAACTGTAATTTTAACCAGCACTTCATTCAGTGACTGGCCTGTTTAAAGTGTATTTAAAATGAAAAAAAAAAACTGTCTTTTAAACGAATACTTCATTCGGTAACTAGCTGACGTCATAATAGTTGATATTGACATCAGACCGCGACGAGACAACGCCGGGAAAGGCCAAGTTAGTCAGTAATCATGTCTATTATAGCACGAAGGTCGGCTGTAAGACGTATTTTAAATTTGAGATTTTCAGCACATCTTTCAACTGGTTTCAATCTGAATATCTGTAACTTATTTTTGGTTTGGTTGATATAAAAAGAAAAATTATATATCTTATTCGGGGTGCGCCTTTTCGCTATGTTCCTGATTAGTTAAGTTTTTACATGAAGTGACTCCCGTCTGAACTCCGAAAACGTTACAGTTACAGTTACTTACCCATATTGGATTATGGCAAAAACTGCACAGGATAAATGTGCCCTTCTCTAAGTCGCCTTTTCCATGGGGAACAGATGGTGTGGCCCTAATCTAAAGAGCCGGGAAAGACATAGCGTAGAGTAATTTTATAATTATTAGTTCGTTATGAGGTGTTTTAATAGGTCATCAATCAAATAGAAAAAGGACATTACGTCAATATATATATAAACCGTTTTTTTGTTCTCACCTACTTTAATCATGAACTTGCCACATCATCATGATATCCTCCAAATGTAATTGTTATGTTATGTTTTGATACAAGGCCCATTTTTATGAAGACTGTTGTGAGTTGTTTGAGACAAACATGTTATATGTCTACTTACATTTTGAAGAAAAAAAAAATTGATTGATTTTAAGATAAAATCAATTGAAAAACTTGATGTCATTGAAACTTACGTTTGACATGAATTAATTATCTGAATATAATATTATTTAACGAAGATAAGAAAAATGTTCGAATATTTTCGGAATTTACAAGTTCATGGTTGCTTTAATATTTATGAGAGTTTTAGTTCAAAAGATAGTTTGCTATTCAGCGAGGTAATGCCGCCAGTGTAATAGAAAACCTTAAGCCCAATGCAATCCAGTGTGGTAGGTATTCTTTAAGGGAGTTGCCCATACAGCAACGAACGCGATTTTGTTTTGCTCATTTTGATATCGAGTAAAACAAGTAAAACATTCAACATATAAGTGTCAATATGAATGGCACTGAATCCTTTGCGTTTCACTTTTTTTGACGTTGTAACACGTACATACATACATATGTATATATGGTCACGTCTATATCCCTTGTGGGGTAGACAGAGCCAAGAGTCTTGAAAAGACTGATAGGCCACGCTCAGCTGTTTGGCTTAATTATAGAATTGAGATTCAAGTAGTGACAGGTTACTAGATAAGAATCTCAAGTTGGTAAGCCTATCCCTTAGTCGCCTTTTACGACATTCATGGGAACGAGATGAAGTGGTCCTATTATTTTTTGTACTGGTGCCGGGAACCACACGGCACACACGTAACATGTTGTTAAAAAAGTGGTTACAAGATTCAAGTTGCTGCGCAGTAGCCCCACACGAAGACGGTTCCGTCGCGACAAAACCGCCACATTCGCACAACTGGTTAACCGTTCGCTTCCTGCTAACTAACATTGAACCACTTTGCCGAGCGTCCAAGTGCACTCAGGATGTTGTTACAGACCGAAATAGAACTGATTTGTAGTGTAATTTTACGATGTTACTACAGAATCACCTGTGGTATTATTGGAAAGTCTGGAAAAAATGGTGACAACATTAAAGATATTTCAGTTATTGCAAAATAAATTTCTATATTTGATCCATTTTTTTAAGTACTGAAATTAAGGTGAGGAATTTTCATAGGTACGTCTCTAGTAAAAATGCATTTATTAATTTATTCATAGCAATGTCAAAAATGTCAAAATGTTTCGTATAGAGTTAGGTACTGCGGCTATTTTTGATAAAATATTCATTTCAGTACCTAAAGAAATTGACTATAGATTGGGGATTGATAAAAAGGCAATGCATTTCATACGGCCGACGTCTAGGCAATATTGTAGCCATTTTAACTATACATTTTGTGTGAATTTATACTTAAAGTTTTAAGTAATCAAACAAAGATAAATTAGACATGTGACAAAATAATTTAACAAGTGATAAATTATGCATTTTCGGAATCGATAATCAAAGCCAATTTGATTAGCGCGTTTGACGTAAGACGTATTGATCTATCAATTTTGAGTAAATACTCACATCGTTATCTTACTAACTATACCTACTGCATAACCATCATGGGTACAAAATACTTTTGAAAAATTTATCAAATCTCAAAAAAAATCTACAGATCAAATTAAAAGCGTCAATTTTGTTTTAATTTGCAACATAAGTTTTAGAGCTAGCACAAACTCCTTTATAGTTTCTTTTTTTATATAAAAGATTTGAGTGTGGCTGACCTCAATCTGCCTGGCGATAAGCAAGATAAGGCCTAATGTGGTACACGTAAGCTCAAATAGTGCCTATACACTCTTGCCTTGACAATCCCCATGATAAATGTGTCGGGGAAGAGAGATACAGGCAAGAAATTCCAAATCACAGCGGTTCGCATGATAAAATGTGTACTAAACTTCAAAATTGATTATTTTTATCAATACGTAATATGGTTTAGTAAGTAAAACCTTACTGATTCCGTAGTACACTATTGCCATTATGACGAAGAGTTTAAAACTATCTGAACACATACTGAAAACAACAATAACGTAGTCATTCATTTTAACACTGTTACACTGTGAACCTATCGGAGATTTAAATTCAGACGATACCAATGAAAGGAAATTGACAGATATATACCTAGTTAAATTGCCGTTTGCCTGCAGTTGCAATAATTGGCGAGGTGAAATAGATAGCAGGGGACCTCGGCGGTACCGGCCATATGTTACTGGGCCCTATATTTAGTTGACAGATTGGTAGGAAGTCAATTATTCTGATCCATTCATCGCGTTTTCTCATATGGATTCATCTATTGTCGATTTTTTAAGTATGATGTATTTTTACCTATCAATCCTGTATTGCCACTTGACATCAAATTGGACCTGCCAAAATGTTCTAATATTTGTTATTGGTTGTATGAAGTTGAGTGTATTATCTTAGTACTTAATTGCGGTTGATATCTGAAACCTGCAATGACCATTAACTGCTTAGCATTAAAAGCATTTACCTGGCTGGTGCAAATATAAACATGTAGATAACATGATGCTTAGGATGATCTAATTCATTGCTCTCATACGTTATATTTTTATCGCGGCAGATAAAATGTTTTCAAGGAAATACAGAACGAAAAATGTTAGTTGCCTATAATGAAAGTGAACTCGTATTCTGAAAACAAAATATTTTTTTTCAAATGTAACAATTAAATAAATTGTTTCATCAAACTTCATTAATGAAAACACGATTCGTACTGCAGTTTTTATGTTCAGCATAATAATGACTGGTTTTGTTTTCATTTCAGGTATAGCTGAGTTCGAATCATAATGGCGGGACTACGTGTGTCTGTCTACATTTTGGCGGTCTCTCTTCTGATCGCTCCAATCCTAACTGCAATCTGTCCTGATGGATGCGTTTGCAACACCACTCGTGATGGCCTCCACCGTGCAACCTGCAGTAATCTCCTCGAACTTTACAAGTTCACACTTCGACAAAAACATCACAACATCAACATATTGGACTTATCTCATAACAACATTACTAAGCTAACTCACGAGCTCGACAGGCTGACCGAAGTTGTTACTCTAGATTTGTCTACAAATGGAATAACAAATCTAAATAAATTTTTACATAATGCAAGAAAACTGGTGCACTTGAATCTGGCAAATAATAGAATACAGACAATATCTTTAACTCAACTACCTAAAAGTGTAAGTTCGTTGGATTTAACAAATAATTTATTACAGGATGTACCTTCAGATATTGCACATTTAATAGGTTTAGAACATTTAGAGCTTGAAGGTAATCCTCTTTATTGTACATGTGAAAATATTATGGCACGAGATCGCCTGTTGGCATCAAACATATACATCGATAAAGTGCAATGCGCTTCTCCAGAAAAAGTCAAAGGACGGTCTTGGCTAGAACTGAAAACAAAAGACATTTGTAAAGTACCAAAAGTAGAGCCTAATTATTTAGATATGATGATGGGAGATCAACCTTTGGATGCAGTTAAAATCGGTGAAGATACGACTGCTTTGAAATCAATGCCATTAGTGGCGAACAGCGATTTAGATGATGGTAACGTTATCCATAATGAAAAAACTACTGATGAGGATGAAAGTCTTGTCTATATGAAAGTCGGACATGCAACAACTTTATCTTCTTTGAAACAAATAGAAGGATCTGGTGATGATGTAATTTCTACAAGGTACAACCATCAACTACATGCAAACATATTTAAAACCGAGGATGTCATTCCAGCTGAGGATATAAATACCACAGAAGATCCTATTTTTGGTTCAGGTGAAGGATCGGGCTCAGGAGATATACTACTATCCCTAGATGATGATATTGTTGAAGAAACTACAGATGTTACTTCTACATATATTCCATTATTAAGTCCCGGTCCAGTTACAAGAATATTTGAAGAAACCATTGACACAAATACCACTGAATTTCCAATACCTCCAGCTCCGTCTGTTTATGAAGGTGGCCCTGACTGGCATATAAAACAATATGACATAGAAGTATCTACTCAAGTAGCTGTTAGTACTCAAATCGTTAGAGATACCACTGTATCTGAGCATATAAGAATAACCCAAGCTCCTGAAAATCATGGTGTAGCTCCTATTACATCAAGCGAAACTCAGCCTCATAAGACTGGCACCTATGTTTGTATTGCAATTATAGTAGTTATTTTGGTAGGACTTATTGGATTTGCTATCATCAAAGGACAAATGAGAAAACGAAGAGACAGAAGATTACTAAGACAACAAAAGCGTGATGTAGAAAATGCATCAAAAGAAATGGTTGATATGAATAAATCATTATTAGGTAAACCCGCTATTATTGAGCCTTCGATCGAGAAGAAAATAAACGGAAAATATGAATTAGTACCAACACATGAGGCTACACAAAAGAAAGGTGAAAATGGAGAAATTAGTAATGGAACAAAATATAACGATAGCAATGGTATTCGAACAGATAGTCCACGCGACTCTAATCAAAATAAAAGCAGTTCAAAAGATAATAATGTGACAGAAGAGAAAGAAATACCAAAGGAAAAGTCATTTGAATCAGAACCTACTTCACCTGATTCCAGAAAAGACACAAATTCCTTATCAAGTGAGGATATTTTTGTGCCAATCAATGATGATGAAGTACCAAGATTAAACGGTAATGCTGATTCCGACATTTCTCAACCGTTACTTAATGGCGACCAACACACTGATTCCGACTTTTTATCACCATCGCGGGAGTACGTACCTGTGTACTCCCCTGACATGGGTAGAGTTAGGATAAAGTTAACAGAAACGCCGAAACCGAAAACGCCAGTACTAGTCACAAGAAGTAGATCAAAGGCAGGTGATATAATAATAACTCCCGTTGAAGATAGCAATGCACGCAAGTCAACCACTTGAAACTTAGTTATAACAATGGACATTAGCACTTATTATTAGTGTCTATCAACAAACACTTCACTCTTGGCGATATTCTGTGATCATTTTTAGGCGCGTTTATGCATTATCTGAGAAGAAACCAACGTTTGATGGACTGAAATTGATTTGTTCGAGTGCTGAGTCTTGAAACTTTGCTGCCAAAGTGTGTTTGTAGTCGACAGTGCCTTTACTTGTTAGTGGTATAAATATTTATGAGAGTATATTGCAGTAATCGAAAATATTTTTATACGTGTAAGAATGTTGCCATGTTCAAATAGTAATTAACTTTATGTTTTAGTAATTATTTAAATTAATGTCGTAGTTTTCTACGTATCGACCTATGCATGTTCATTTGTACAATCATTTTTATCGTTCACGAATGTTTCTTTTCGTTTCGGTTTAATTCTAAAATTTTAATGGTTGTGTACTTACTACCATGAACATAGACATTTTATTAATAATGAAACGTTTATGTGGCTATGTTATTTATTCATATACTTTCTTATAGAGATTCGCTATTTATGGTCTGGCTAAGCGTAAGTTCCTCTCATGTAATTTTATGGTTTAGTATTTAAGAATGTGATACCATTTACTTTAAGAATAATTCATGCTATTCCATATTACGTATGTATATAAATTAATTAAATTTTTCTTTCGTGTATAGTTAAGATTTACGTTATTTTTGAAATTGTTTTATTTCGTAATTTAAGTGCTTTTTTCATCTTCTTAGATTTGCGCTTAAAATCTTTTTTTTATAACATATAAATGATAAGTTTCAACGATTTTAGAATAATTAAACTGATCTTTGGAAAATAGGAAACGAACAAATAATGGAACAATAATAGCTCAGTAAGAAGATTTATAAAATAATGTATTTTTATTTCCAAACTATACGATATAAATGATTGATTCAATTTATTTGGGTTTTTTTTTCATATTCACTTCCCGCTCGTTAGGTTTAATTCAATATTAATATTGCTCATATTGTTTTTGTTTATGTAAGGTTCAATAAAGAATATTGTTTAAGTTATGCAATGAAATATAACAATATCATCATGTTGGTAAATGCATAAACATTTCATGCACGACTTTCAGTTTTATCAGGAAGGATTTGATTACAAAACAATTGATTTCGCCGCACCTAAAGTTCCTTTAATAAATATATTATTTTTTTACGCTAGCCTTATAATATTACTATGTGGCAGTCTCACTCTGGGAGTCAGGAAACTTCACTCCTTCTCCTTCCCATGGATGTCGTAATATTAAGTAGAAATTCATCAAGTGCAGCTTTTACCAAAGTTTAATATTGGTTTCTCCTGATAAGTTCGAAAAAGTCAGTCGGAAATAGCTTGGTGTAAAAACCTGACTTACCCAAACCTGGATCATGGTCAAGAGCGTTTCTCCAGAGAGATGAGACGCCAGGCCGAAGAACAAGACTATCAACATTTATATTTTAAAGAGTAAAAACTTAAAAACTACTGGACTAATTTTGATAATATATGCTAAAAAACAGACAAGACTGAGTAAGACAGGATTTTTATTTCTCAATGCTAGTCTGTGAACAACTTCGAACTGGATCTTGAAAGGCGAAACTCTCCCATAAAATTTAAGTACTTTTCAATAGAAGATTCATTTGATTTTTAGGTAAAGAGTTTTATAAATCTTTAAAAATCTTAAATATACACTTACATATTTATCCCTGTCGAGGTATACAAAGCACCATTATCGGAAAGACTTGAAGTTCTTGTTCAGCTAGACAGTTAAATGATCGAATTGAGATTCAGAGAGATGTAAGGTTGCTAGACTATTCCTTTAGAAAAGAATCCAAAGTTTATAATATTTTCCCTTGATTGATTTTATAACCTATACTTGAAGAAAAAGGTTGTAAAATCAATCGTTAATATGCTGGTACACACTGTTTTTTCTCCGCTATCAGACTAGCATGGAAGCTTGCAATGTTGCACTAAATGAGTTTGCTTTTTCCCGTAGTCGCCGTTTACGGCCTCCATAAGCAAGTAAAATTGTGGTGTGGTTATTTTGTTTAAACTCAAACTCAAAATATATAATAATCGCAGAAAATTGTACGATAGATAGATAGTAAATTTAAGATGAAGTAGGTACTATGTTTGTAGGTACCAAAGAGTTTGTTACGAAAGTAATATTGGTGCCATCTGTTGTAAGAAGTACATTTTTTTATAAACATAGGCGGAAAAGTAAGCACATAAAGAGTGAACAACAAACATTGTGCAAACAAGTTATAGAACGTAGACATAGATGGCGCTATCACATTTTTTTAATATTCTTTTGTTTTGAATGAATACTTACTGATTAAATGAAACAAAATGTAACAAAAGTAAAATATTATATTTAAGTAAATAAATCTTTACATATAATGACTTTCTTCTATTTAAAAGTTACTTTCCCTAAGGTCATCATCACTAGAATATCTTCTGTTCCTCGGTCTTAAAGGTCTTTCTAATTCTGGGTTCACTTCGATGGTTACACTATCGTCAGCGACCTCAAGTTCAGAAATTTGTCTCCTTCGAGCACCAGGCGAGCGATCAAGTTCAGCAATTTCATGACTCCCACAACGAGTTGATTTGCGACGTCTTCGCCTTCTATTGTTATCAGTGACTTCAGTCAGTTCTAAAACTTCTTCGATTGGCAAATCTCCATTTCTCTCTGTTTCATCTAGTAAGTCACCACTCGATTTAGTTTTCCTCCGCCCTCTTTTTCTCCGAGTTTTTCCTGTGCCTGCTTCACATAGAGAGTGGCATGAGGCTGCTAATTTCGGCATTGAGAGAGCTTCATCATAAGTGGGTGGTGGTACCAAATCACGAGGATCTGGTGTATTAACTAAAGCTTCCTGTTCAGCGCGCATTCTCAATTGTCTTAATCTATCTCTAGCTTCTTCAACTTGTCTCTCTCGGTCTGCTTGTATTGCGGCTAAACGTTTTTTCATTGAACTTCTTATACAATTAACTAAAGCTATACATAGTGCTAAACCGATTATCATGATTATAATGAACCAAATAAGACTATCTGGATTTGGTCCTTTGTCACTCGGATACCAAGTAAAATAACATGCTTCTAACCATGTTTGTCCAACAACACTAATAGGACTATTACATATTAGATTATGAGAACCCTCTTTGTTATAAGGTTCTAAAGTCAAGAATTCGTAAAAGTCAAGCATATTTTCGTCTTTACAGTCACATCGCCACATATTGTCACCTAACTCTAGGCTTTCTAGGTAGGGATTAGATTGGAAATACGATCGCTTAAATATTGAAGTAAATCTATTTCCTGCGAGGGACAGAGTCGTTAGCCTTGGTAGCATGAAAAAAGTGAAATTGTTAATAAAACTAATTCGATTTACATTCAAGTTTAAATGTTTCAATGTATTTGATGAAATACTATCTGGTATATGAGAAATTAGATTATGTGACAAATCTAAATCAACTATAGATTGCAAGCCCTCGAAAGAATCTTTTCCTATCGTGTTGATTTCACAGGAGCTCATATCCAAAACTGTTATGGATAAAGATTTAAGATGTCCAACTTTTGATAGATAATTTCTAGATAGTTTTAATTGGGTTAATGATGGCATTTCTAGCAAACTGTTTTCAGGAACAACCGCAATTTCATTCCAAGATAAGTCAAGATATTTTAACATAGTTAGACCATGAAAGGTGTCCACTGTTAATGACCCTATGTTATTGTAAGACAAATCTAAGTATTCTAACTTTGTATTGTTTATAAATTCATAGCTTTTCAAGTATCGTATCATATTGTGACTGAGTAAAACCTTTCTGAGATTTGGAAATCCGTGTATATTAGGCTGAAGAAGATTGCTATAAGATATATCTAAATATCGAACTGAATCTGAGAGCACATTGGAAGATGAAAATCGCAAGCCATAGTTATGCGAAATTCTCAAATAAATTAATGATGGTAAATTAGTAAATTCCGAACCACTTATTTCTCCTAGTAAGCAATTACTCACATAAAGACTTTTTAAAGATTTTGATGATAAGTTTTTAATTTTTAGTAAAGGATTTGAATTTAACTTTAAGACTTTTAAGTTTATGAGTCCGTTTAAAGAAGTTTCACCATTTATAGATTCTATTTCACAATTGTCCAAATTTAGAGTTTCCAAAGTTGGGCTAATGAACAATTCTTCATTAGCAGCTAAGGTCTTAAATTTGTTATTTGATAAATCCAATATTTTCAAGCTTGTTGCGGGTTGTAGCACTGAACTTGGGTTTATTTTTGTCCATGACTCAAACTGATTTCTAGATAAGATGAGTACTTCCAAGGATGTTAGATTGCTGAGAGCATTTTCCGGAATGTCACTTAAATGATTTACACTAATATCCAGAGATATTAAGTTGTAAAGTTTTCCCAAGTTTTTGGGAAACGTTGAGATTTCATTAAATGACAAATTAAGTCGTTTTATCTGAAATATAAATAATCTATACAATTAAAATTTCTATATAAATTTTATGTATAGCAAATTAAGTTATTAAGAATGAATATTATTAATGATGAATACAAAACTAACCCTAGTTCAAGCAAACTTTATTTTCATTTCTATTAGGTTACCTAATGATAATATTATATGTCAAAATTTAAAATTTCATTGTAAGTAGGTACTACATATTATCAGATTAATTAAATCTTAATTACCTGTACATCAACACTACTTGGAATATCCGTGAGTCCCCGACGGGAGCAGTCCACTACGGTCCTGTCTTCATTGCAATGGCAAAGATTGCAGAATTCATCATAATTTCTATCATCGAAATCCAATATTTCTCCATTTGTCAATATAAATAGTATCAAACAAAACAATACACTTCCAATCGTCATTGCGTTGACTTTTCATACTAGCTGAAAATTAATTAATATATCAGTTATTGGTGTCTCTTTTACACATTTTCTTTATCCGTTGCATCAACTGTGTCATTCTGGACACCTGCGCGGATCGTGGTCACGTCATTTTTGTTTCTGGTCACGTTTCATGACCAAATTGTAAGGACAAAAGTATCATCAAAATACTACCCTACAAACTGTTGTCACAACTTATGTAAGTAGGTACGAGCAAAAAGGTACATACAATTTTATCTTCGTTATCAGGTATTGATAAAGCTGTAGGTTGTACGATATGAATTTAGGTCGCGTTATATGGTAACATACCTGTAATTCAAACATAGGATGGCAATGAGGTCACTTTTGGCAGACAATTTATATCCATGCAATACAGCCACATGTTTTAAGTATTCGTTGTGTTTCCTAAAACAAATGGAAAACGAACGGTCTTTATTTCTGGTTTATGGCAATTATGTTATTTATTCGAAGAGTTCACTTCACCGACCTGTTATATTTGAAAAAATTAAATATGAATGAAATTTACGAAATATTGCGATAAATTTAACATATCTTTGTAATATGTTTAATTCAGATTTCATTAATCAAAATAAGTATTAACAATTGATATTTTGGAAAATGAATACATGATCATTGTAGTGAATCATTATTCTTAGAATATTATCTGTAAAGTGTTTGAATTACTAATTGTTGAGTCTGGTGTCGTGTTGTTTAAAGTGCTTAATTACACACAAAAATAGAACACATCATAATTACTTATGGGATAAATAGTATGACAACAAGTCATCTATTACTGTTTAGTTGAATGAAACAGAAAAAAGAAAAGTAGGTCTAAGAAGATAATTAGTAGAAGGAGTACTTGTGAGAATTAGTTTACTTTAGTCGCCTTTTACGACATCTTTGGGATGGCCTATGTCCTATTTTTAAGTGCCAGAAACCCCACGGTACTACTGCTATTAATAAAGGAATATTGATATTAGCACTTACCTATATTTAATTTCTTCTAATAATAACTGTTATGAATCATCAAATAATCTGATTCTTATCACATTATAGTTTAGATTGAAAAAATATTATGTATTGTTTTCTGTCACACTATCGTTTATTATTGTAATGTTATAATCCAATAACTAGGCAATTATTTTTTTTATTTAAATTTGACGTGCGTGTTCCTCTTATTTTTAACACTGAATGGTTGATTATCTACACCACGAGTGACGTATTATCATTGTGGATAATAGATAAGGAGTGGCGAAAGTGTATCTTTCTTAATTCAATACTGCTTCCAAAACAAAATTTGAGAGCTAATTACAATAAAACATTCCAATAATATTTTCAAACTAATTAAAACAGTAAAATACGATCATATTTATCTCAATTATCTCTTTTTAACTTTTATTATGTGCTGGTAATTAAATTAGCTTTAATCTTAACTTAATAAAGAAAATACAAGTCGCAAAGAGAAAAAACTAAAGCGAGAGGGTACAATATTAAGTGCTTACTTGATAAGTTGATCAAAAATTTCATATTATGCTGATTGTGGAATTTCAGCGCCATCTATCAGTTGAATATATAACTAAATAGTACAGTCATTTCAAACATTTTCTTTTTCTGAGGTTTTCAAGATTATTTTCAGTTTAACACAGACATTTATTGATTAAATAAATAAATTAAGCAAATTTTTCATATTTATGCTTAACTATAATGGTTATTACAAATCTAAAACAGAGCTTGAATGTAAGTTTATTGTTAGCTTTTTGTGCAAGATGGCGTTAGTAGGTGTGTAATAAAAATTCTTTAAAAGTACATGCATTCTTATTTTTCTCCTGATGTTAAATAAACACCATGGTAGATAAGTACAAAGAAATCATGGACCACGGACTGAGAGCGAAAAATAAAACACATCACAAATGGTTCATTCACTTTAAAAAATCACTTAAATAATCGAAGTTATTCATAAATCACAATAAAGATAAACAATAAATATTAAAACGTCTATCCTGTGTAAGCACTTATTAATTAACATGAATTTCAACCGTTCGTCGTACAGAGCGTCTGTCTCTTGTTCTTGGTCTTTGGTCTACTAAGTCTCCTATTGACCTAGACCTTCTGTATCGTCGGTCAGTTTCTTCGATATCAATGAAATCAGGTAAGGAGTGGAACGACGAATTAAGTCGTGGCATAAGCAATGCTTCATCATAACTCGGAGGAAGATCTTCTCGCAGAGGTATTCTTATGACCGTTGGTTCGACCACAGGTTGATCATTTAACGCTGTTGCTACTGGTAGTATAGGCCGGGCAACAGGCTCTGTGGAATCATTTTTTGCTAAACATCTACAAACGATAGATGTAAGCAAAACACCAATCACAAGGCCGATCATAATCGAAACTGGGGTGAAGGACATATTTGACGCCTGATTCGGATGCCAGGTTCTAATGTAGGCCTCCTGCCAACTCAGATGCGTCACGTTCTCAGGCGAGTAGCACATCAACGACGACACGTCCGATACCTTCGCTGGTTCCTTCGTAAAATACTCGTATGTAAGGAAAAGGTTCACGCTGAACCCCTCACAGCTCCACCGATTACCTTTCAAATATACTTCCCTCAAAAACGGGTTTGAAGAAAAATACGAGGTAGACCACACGTCGGTAAACTGATTCCCTCTCAAATCCAATACCGCCAAGTGCGGTAGTGATGAAAAAGAATGAACATTTATAGAAGATATGTCATTATAACTTAAGTCTAAATTTTGCAGCGTATTTGAATTTAAATTATCTGGAATAATTTCGATTATATTCATTGATAGATCGATTTCAAGTATTGAGTTCATTTCTGTCAAAGAATCTGCAGGAAAGTACGGTATTTGACAGTTACTCAAAACGAGATTGGTCAAAGTGGAGGATGTGAATTTGGGAACAGCAGAAAAAGTATTTCTTGTCAAAATGATAGTTTCTAGATTCGTAGCAAAGAATATATCGGGAGGCAGATCTTGGATTCTATTATCAGAGAGATCAAGATAATAGAGAAAGGGCATATCATTGAAAGCGGTATCATCGATGGCGCTGATGGAATTTTTAGATAAATCTAGCCTCCTTATGTTATATCTCTGGCCAGTGCTTATCCAAGAATTGTAAATATTATTAGAAAGATTGAGCGTGTTTATTTCGGTCCAGCTCCCCATATAATTGGGTAGAGAAGCGCTTAGTCCATTTCCGGCAAAATCCAAATTTCGAAGGCGACGAAAATTCTGAAGACCCTCGGGAAATGTCATGAAGTTATTATTTGATAGATCGAGTAACTGAGTCTGTAATATAAAAACGTAAAAATTAAAAATTCTGACAATACATAAAGCTGATGAATTTGACAGAACCATAAGATTTTATTTCTCTTCGCTGTACCATGGCTAGAAATAATATTAGAAAAATCACCTTGCATGTCATTGCTAAAACAAGCATTTGAATATCTTGAGTTACATTATATTCTGACTAAAAAATCATTCACATTTAACTTCATTATGTTTGATATTTGCAGAAACTCTGAAAATGAAAACTTACATCATAACTTATAGTATCGGGTAATTCAGTCAGTTTGAGGTCGGAACAATCCGCCTTGAGGACTGTACCGTAATAATATGAATAGCACCTGTCTTCTTCTGCGTTTCTTATAACGCCTGCTTTGATTATCATCGGCAGAAGCCAAAGCCATAGTGCTAGGGTCCCTGCATCTGAAAATCAGAAAAGAAAAATTATTTTACTTGCATCACGCGAAAACTTTTGCTTCGATTCGAATGTGGTTTTCTCAGATGTGACAGGTTTGGTCTAACTTAAAAAATGTTAGGCAAAATTCTTCTTATCTCTCTCTCTGCTCAATCCAACGGGAAAGTCAAAAATTTGTCCTTGTATTGAGCAGTACGTCGGAATTGTTGTATCTTATTTAATTCTATCATTTTGTGATGTGTTTATTCTAATAGTCAGGCAACTGGATCAGTAACCATGATAGGTTAGTTAGATGCTCCCGCAAAGGTTGCTGAGGTCAGATGGGAGTCACTTCGTGTTCAAACTTGACTCACCCAAGATAAGACCATTCTTATGCAGGTGTATTATCGTCGGTATTATGCGAAAAAAATGAGGAAAACTAGGCTTAGAAATTCTTATTAGTTTAAAAAATAATTCTATATCTGTGGCTAAAATCGAATAAATCTTGCGACGTAAATCACGCAAGTCGCTCACAGACGAAAGTTATCGTATAATATAGATTATTAACTTACCAATATCCATTACTTTTTTTATCAGCTGCACATGTTATCACATGTACTATGTAAGCACATTCATAATATCACACGTATATCCACTGTATTTATTGTAATTAATACGGCTACGTCACTGTTTTCTACGACTTCGTTCCAAACTGCTATTTTATTTGTGCTCAGTTCATCGATAGAAAGATAGGCGGGCCGCTCGTAAAATGGGTTTCTTTTGCAGTCATCCTTGTTATACAGGGTGTTACTATGGATTATACAATGCATACTTTGACACAAACCTTCTTTCGCGTGAGAATAGTCTTCTTCCGGCTGAGAAGAGCCCGGTGTACGCATACCTATATGAGCACGATCCTGGATCGGGTAAGTCAAGATTTCACACGAAGCGACTCCCATCTGACCTCCGTTACCTTATCAGCGGTATTTTACTTAGCAATAGCTAATCTTGGTCTTATTTACACACATAAAGTTGTCTGAAAGTGCACAATGATTATCCTCACCGTAGAGAAAGCATCGCAGGGGTAGATCTCCAGTTAATGCTAATAAATGTAACAATAAATACAAATGATAATTTTCTAATAGAATAACATGGTTGGATGTTACTTTTTAGTTTCTTTATTGAGCAAACAACCTGTAGTTCCAGCCGTTATCGAATTCCATTTTATCTCTGATTACATATCGACTTATCACCGACCTAAAGAAATATCTACAACGGTACTAAAATACGTACATTACTCATAGGGCCAACCCGTTGTTTTAACAATATTTTGTAACTGATAAGGATCTACTTAAGACATTGCACCTATTTGCTTTAAACTAATTGATAGAAAGTGTCAAAGTAGTTTTTATTAAGTGTATAATTGTGTATAATTAATTAATAGACTGCCGTATGGTTCCCGGCCCCAATATAAAAAAGAATAGAGCCAATCCATCTCTTTCGCATGGATATTGTAAAAGGCGACTAAGGGCTAGGCCTATAACTTGAGATCCTTCTTTAAGGCGATGGGCTAGCAACCTGTCACTTTTAGAATGTCAATTCTATCATTAAGCCTAAGAGCTGACAGTGGCCTTTCAGTCTTTCAAGACTGTTGGCTCTGTCTACCCCGCAAGTGATAAAGACGTGACTATATGTATGTATGTATAATTAATTTATCTGCGTCCGTTCTCAAGGCCGCTAGGAGGAGTGACATACCTCGCCTAGAAACGCAAGTTGTAAACACAGTCAAATGTTTCAGGCAACATACGAGTAGATTATGTTGTATGATTTTTATTTTGTTATATTCATTCCCTCATCTGCGTAACACAAACATTCGCATAGTTACTCGTTGCTGTGAGAATAATAAGATTATTTTTTGAAGCGCAGGCTCTCAGAATGCGAGTTTGTTCTCACTGCAATTTCATGTTGTCGCGCACTCTAGGAAAATATCCAGGATTAAAAAGGTCATAGGCTATCTTTGTGTCCCTGAAAGACTTAACAACTGAAAAAACACTAGGAAGATAATGACAAATAACCCTATCGATATAAATTGTTTTATCACCATCAATTCCATTGGAAATTTCAGTACTGTCTCATCAGAAACTTCTAAAAACAAAGTACAACACGTTTCGCCAATAATCCTAAGTGCTCTAAGATTAAACAGGTGTCTAAAAAACGGGACACGCTCACCCACGGTTGTCTGACTTCGTTACTGGCTGTGACCTACTTACACCCCTCGATGGGGTCGATGAGATGATAAGCTCTCGATTAGAACAGAAATGTTTGATGTTCGTAATTCATTCGCTAAAATTCGCCAATTTTGACCGAAGATTGAAGCGATTGAGGAACTTGAGTTGGCTACTCCGAGGAAACTACACTTACTTGTCCTGCCTACCCTTACTTAAATTCATTATATTTTCATTCATAAATCTTTATATGCAAGCTTGAATTTAGTATACTCTTGAACTGACCTTTCACCAGAATATCTCCGATTTCCGGTCCGATCCGATCAACCTACGTTTCGTTGGGTCTTCCTCTTTCAACGTTTCTATTTACTAGTTATAAGTCAATTAAGTTAAGATTGAATTAATTAATTTACTTTTGCTTTAACACGACAAAGTGTAAATTGCCATTGGTTCCATTTTGAGCTAAACGTGAACTGAACATTTGAACACACGACAAGTATTTTCGCTAAAGTATCGTATAGTTGCATTAAAGTACCTCAAAGTGGACGTTACAATCCCAAATCTGTAACAAAATAGCGTTCACTAAGTCTAAGTAAGTGGCGTTCGGCGGCCGAAGATTTGCTGGACCGCCTATAATGGGTTCAATCCTTATTTATTGAAGTTTCCCGCCTGAAGCACGATACAAGTTTTAAATTTTCAGCCGATTTTCATATTCCCTTAATAGTGTAGTTATATATGGTACGGTGCGGCACTAGAATATAATATTACCTAATCAATATTTTTGAAACACGTAATAATCGAACTGAATGTTTTTTTCCTTACAGAATATGTAGATTTTAGCCAGGCTCTTCCTGGGGAAGTAATAAACATAGAAAAAAACCCAGTTAAAAATGCTTATTAAAGCTAATAACTTTATTACTCGAATATTATTTTCATATAAAGATTAAGAAGTAATACTCTAACTGATAAGTTCTTAGACATTTATAATAATTTGCAAGTAAATATTTACCTACCTGTTTCGCAATACGCGCAAATCCGGATCGCAATAAAACAAAGCAATAAAAATTCGACTTACCTCAATTGGGATCCAAGAATTACACAGTAATACCTATCTATTTGCTGACCCTTCGCATAATGCTCGGGATCAGAAAATATATTGAGTAACTATAATTTTTATAGAAAGAGCGTTTAAGATTGTTTCTTTTATTTATACGATTCTGATTTGAGAAGTAAAGTAATTATTTGATGTAAGTAAGGAAATTTATATTATTTAAATACTTATTTATTTTTGTAATTCCTTCTCATCGCATGGTAAAATTATTACATATTAAATTTGATACATTTGTTTATAACATTATAAAATTAACTTTGTGTAATTTTTTTAAAATTGAGTGAATCACATTAGTCTTATATACCGATGTTAAATTATTACGACGCTAAATTTAATAAGGGTACAAAATCTGTGTAATGTCATTACTTGGTGTCTGTTTTGTTTCTATAATCGATTATAAAATTAACAAAACAAAATCTATAAACAGGTTTACAACACACAGCGTCGTCTTCATGCGGCGACATGTGTTATTTTGACATGCCTTTTAATTTGCACACGCTCTGCTTATAGAGGTAAAAACTATCAGAACTCTATGGAAAAATATGATGCGGGTATCTTATTTATTTGTGCCCACTAAGGATTTGCCCTCCTTGTTAAGCCGGTTGACCTAAACGAGATGGCAATTTATGACTTTTTCGTCTTTTGGAAACAAGTTTTCAGTAGTCTTATCTTCGTCCCAATTTGCCAACACTGAATTCATCACGATAATTTTCATTACTTTATCTTGGTTATCAGCGATTTTATTAAAATATCTTTTATTTACTATGTAGACAAGTAAAATAAAGAGCTGTTTATAGCTTGTTCAGTCGCTGTGTTATATTATTTTCATCCTTTTACTTTTATTTTTATATGTTTCTTTTTAAAATAACAAAATGTTAAAACTTTTAACATTTAGTTCACAGTTTAATAAATTTTCGTCATAAATAGAACATTATTTGTTTTATTGAACTCTTTTATCTAATATTCTAGTAATCAAAAAACAATTTCTTAGTCAAAGACTTCTAACTTAAACATGCTCAGAATATTTGCAATCGAAGACTTATTTGGGACGACTTTGTCTCCGTCTGAATCCGCTACTCCGCTCGTTCTCAACCTCAAAATGTCAATCCTTTTATACTAGGTATGGGGAAATTGTACTATCGATAGATTACAATAAAATTCTGCCTTTTATATGACAGACTTGTGTGCGCTTTATGAATTTATAGATGTTTTTGTTACACTTTTATGGAGAATTTTAGTTTTTTACAACATCGCCTTGTATTTACTTTAAGTAGATTTACCGCGAATGTTCATTATCCTCATGGTGTTCGTCTCGGTAGAGTCCTGTCCAATGGGAGCAGGAGCACCGGATGTGGAAATTCGAAAGTACGTCAAAAGATTTTGATTCGGGCAACCTTGTAGGGGAATCTTATCCAGTTTGGATCATAATCAACCATACGTCCACTTTCCTGAATTTGCTGGTTGAAAAGATAAATGCGTTTATCGACATCGATAACCAACAACGGATTCTCTTCACTAAACCATTCACAAGCATTTTAAGTATTGATGGCAGCAGAATAAAACAGCATTGAGTCTATGTCTCCTAAACCTCGTCGCGGGGTCTGGGGAAACAGGCTTATTCCTCCGATGAGTGCTATCGCTCTTGGCCTTTCACTCCCTTCCCTAGGGAGCTCAGCCTTTTACAGTGTGTATTCGACTTTATGCGATCGACTTTCAATATGAATTTCAGATGGGTTATAAGATCGAATGGCTTTGTGCTCCACAAACGTATTTGATAAATGGCTTCCGATTTTCGATAGGGTAGTTTTATTGTATTAATCTTTGCTTCGCTGTTTTAGTGCGGTGAATTTGGGATGAATAGGTTTGAGTATTGTTTTTAGCTGAATAAAAGTGGATAGGATATTAAATTAAGACGTGTTATGTTAAAATTTGTGTTGTGTGGTAGTCTCTACCTAACTTTTAACCAAAAAACCTGAATCATTAAGTTACCTAAATGTTCGGCTTATAGCATACATTTGCTTCACTTGACCTGTCCAATTTCGTTTCTATGTGCACTCTAAAGTTACCAACGTAAGCATTTATGCCATAAATAAAGACGAAACTCATTTCTTTGCACCTTTGAATTTCATCCACAAGCAAGAAGTCATAACGTAAATTAAATACGCTTTGGTAAATTTTTGCCAGAAGCCACGTCTTACTTCGGAGCTTCTGTATAAGTTTTCATAAAGTTATAGTTTCTCAAAAGCCTGTCTCGAAACTGTGGAACATTTCATAAAATGAAGAAGCAAAGCATCCGAGTGAAACGAAGACGCCGGCTGAAGCGGAATAAAGTTGACATTTTTGCGCGGCTGCATTATGGCGGACTCTCACGGGGCGTCAGGCAGCTGCGGTTTGTTCCTACTAACACAGTTATTCAGAACATACATACAAACAATGCAAGTGGAGAGATGTGGTCTCTGCCTACCCCTTCGAGAACGAGGCGTGCTTTATGTACATATTTACCTACGAACATTTATATCACATCCCTTACAGGGTGGACAAAGTCCACACGAAAATACTCGAAGGCCAAGTCCCGATGGATAGCTTATTTTTGAAATTGAAAGAAGGTTGTTAGATGGTCGTCTGAAGAACTCAAATTTTTGATGATTTTTCCTTGACTTTTACAATCTTCCTGAAGTCATGGTGTGTAATAAACAAATAAACATATTGTTATAAAGAATCAGGAAAATCTGCATGTTTTTCCATATAAGTTTCTTGCCGTTGGGCGGCTTAAACGCGCCGTATGAACCCGCCTTTAGAATTTCAACAAAATTAAATGTGGCACTACACGGAATGAAAATAGTGCGAGTTCCGCTCGCAAGACGTCTCTGCCGCCTTTAAGAATTGCTAGACGTTAGTTTCGTATGCTATATTTGAATACATTAGATTTGGGGTTGGTGATATAAATTTTCGTTCATGGAAATCTTTGCTAAAGAAAAAAATATTTACAGAAATCTCACTGTTATACACTTTAAACTAAATTGATAAATAATTGGTAAATATTCTTCCTCTTCCTCACCTGGAGTTAAATCTGAATTTATCCTGAATTCTCTGGTGAATAGCCCTAGGTCCTTTTGACCATGATTGGGTAACTATACTACCTATAAACGTACATAACTATTAGAATTACCATAGCGAACAAAAGCATTACCATTTTCAAACATGGAATTCATAATATCTTAAAAGTGTATGACGTATTTAGTTAAACTTAAATACTCTTATAATACTTCAAGATAATGTAACAGATCGAAGATCAAGCTAACAACATTAGTTGAAACTTCTCAATCTTACAACAACAATTCATCCTTCGCGTCTCCTTCCTACCCCCGCAATGCAGAATGCAAACGAGAGTCTGCACATTAGCAGAACGAATAACCTCTGTAGCGGCGACTATCGCACCCCACATAAACTACCCAGCACATTACTGCAGCGCTACACACGACCAGCAAGAATGACAAACAAACGCGATTAATCGAGTGAAGAAATTGGATCAAGTTGGATTTCGAAAGGGAATGTATGGATCTTTTCATTGCAATGCATAGGTACTTTCAAAGATTTTTAGCCGATAGCCAGAATGTCAATTACTCATTCGT